>NC_080171.1:58004392-58304392 GCF_950295315.1 Erinaceus europaeus | reverse complement strand
CTCTCCAGCATTTGTTTCTGCTGTCCTTTTTGATGTATGGCATTCTCACAGGAGTAAGATATTATCTCAGTGTTGTCTTAATTTGCATTTCTCTGACAATCAGCGACCTGGAGCAACTTTTCATGTGTTCGTTAGCCTTTTGGATCTTTTCTGTTCATATCCTCTGCCCATTTTTGGATGGGGTCATTTGCTTTTTTGTTGCTAAGTTTGCTGAGCAATTTGTGTATTTTGGTGATTAGTCTCTTATCTGATGTCTGGCATGTGAAGAACTTCTCCCATTCTGTGAGGGGTCTCTTTGTTTGTGTGATAGCTTCTTTGGCTGTGCAGAATTGAAAACAATTCTTAAAAGAAACACTTAATAACCCAGGTTGGCATTTGGCCTTCTTAGTATCTAAGATACTTTGATCTGTAGATACATCTTAAAGGTACAAAGCATAGTGAGGTCAAGTATATTATGATAAATCTTGACCATTGCATTTTCAAAGAAAAATAAGCTCCCAACTAACTTGGCTATAAGTAACTATTGCTATTTTAAACTCTTTCCATGCTGCCAGGCCACATTATATTGCTACTGGCTTGTTACTGAAAACTGTCACCAGAGATACCAAACCTGAGATGTCAACCTCCCCACTCCTCTAATCTGGTGAGATCTTTCATAACACATGGGACTACCTAGTTCCATTTTTGATGGCACATCATCTAACAAAGTTACAGATACTAGATATAGACTCGGGCGTAGGGTACTGGGTACAGATGTACATGTTTCCATAATCAAGAGGCAATCAATCATATACCTCAAAGTAGAGATAGAGGCAGGACAAAGTACTGTTCTGGCATGTGTGTTGCCAAAATTGATTGTGGGGCCTTTGGTATGCAGGTTCTGTGCTCTACCCACAGGACCACCTCTCTGACTGCTAAAACCAGTTCTTTAGCTTATTTTTTCCTTTAGTTTCATTTGTCCACATGAGAAGGTTTCCAAATCACTAAGAAGAGCCCATATACTTAGTTAATTCTACTTTTTTCCCCAATATTTTTTTATTCTTAGGAGTAAAGAGAATATTTGTCTCCACTCTGAGAGGTTGGAATTCAAATCTGTTCTCTGCTTCTCTGAGAAAAACAAGCTGGAACAAATTACCTCTCTGGATCCCAGTCCGACTTCAGATAATGGCATTATTCGTTATTTTACAACATGAGCATGAAAGTTAATAAGGTGAGAAATGTGTATGTAGTAATACTGAGCGTAGTCCTTGACATACAACATACATTGAAGCAGTGGTTGGCAAATTTCTGTTTTCAAAGTCCAGATACTAAATATCGTAGACTGAATAAGCCTAATAGTTAAGTTAGTTTCATAATAAATCCGCACACATAGTATGTAAAGGAAAGATGATAACTGTGTTCCAGTGAAACTTTATTCACTTACTAGAAATTTATTTTGTGGTCTTTCTTATACATAATCTCACCGCTTCCAGGTAGATTTTTTTTCATTATTTTTATTTGATACACACAGAAAAGGAAGGATACCACAGCATGGCTTATAATAATTGGATCTTCCCCTGGTTTTATGGTGTTCCCATATATTGCTGGAGCTTGAATGGGGGCTTTATACATGGTAAAGTCATGTCCTACTAGGTGAGCAATCTCCTGATCTCTGAAACTTTATAAAAAGTCTAAGTTGGTAGGGGCCAGCTGGTGGTTCACGCAGCAGAGCGCATACATTACCCAACTCAGGGACCTGAGTTCGAGACCCCAGTCCCCACCTGCATGGATGAAGCTTCACAAGCAGTATAGCAGTGCTTCAAGGTGTCTTTCTTTCTCCATCTCTTTCTATTTCCCCCTTCCTTCTCAATTTCTCTCTTTACTAATAGTAAATAAATAAAATATTTTAAAAAGCCTAAGTTGGCCAGGTTTGGTCTGTAATCTGTACTTTATAAATTCCACAATTTAAGCAATAGTAATTTCTTCATGATTTCTCCAATTTGTCTTCTCTGATCATTAGACTTTTCATATGTACAGTGTAGAAAATATTACCTATGGGGGTCGGGCAGTGGTGCAATGGGTTAAACACACATAGTACGAAGCTCAAGGATTTGCGCCCCTGGCTTCCCACCTGTACAGGGGTTGCTCCACAAGCAGTGATGCAGGTCCGCAGGTATCTATCTGAATAAATTAAAAAAAAAAAACTCAGCCCAGGCAAGTCAAATATTTTCTGCTGCTCTTTAAATCCTTCAAGAGTGGAATAAAACCGTATTCATTTTATGTCCATTGCATTTGACTCAGTTCTCGGTACATATGCACAATAAATAAATTAATAAAATCAGTGCCTTGGTAGGTATTACTTTCTTTCCTTTTATGCTTCCAGGGTTATCACTGGAGCTAGGTGGTGGCACTACGAATCCAGTACTCCTGCGGCCATTTTTTCTCCCTTCCATTTTATTCGGTAGGACAGAAAGAAATTGAGAGCAGAGGGAGAGACAGAGAGGGAGGGAGACAGACACCTGCAGAACTGCTTCACTGTTTGTGAAGTGACCCCTCTACAGGTGGGAAGCATAGTGGGTAATGCCTTGGACTCTCAAGTATAAGATCCTAGTTTGTTTGGATGTAGATTTATAGTGATCCATTGTTTGGATGTAGATTTATAGTGATCCATTGTTTGGATGTAGATTTATAGTGACAAATGTTTATATTAATAGAGAAGGTTGGCTTTAAATAATTTATCTTTCCTGATACCTTAGCAAGATTAAAAAAAAAATCAAGTAAGTAGAAGGGGTGGGGGAAGGAGGGATTGCATAATGGTTATGCAAAAAGACTTTATGCCTAAGGTTCCTAGGTCCAGGTTTAGTCTTAGGCACCACATAGTCAAGAGCTGATCAGTGCTCTGGTTAGAAAAAAAAAAAAGTAAATGGAAGGAAATGAATAAAAAAGAGTGGAAAACTTTTAAAAGAAAAAATAACAAACATGAAAATTAACAGGGGCTGGTTTAAGTGCCCATATTACTAAGTTCAAGGACCTGGGTTCAAGCCTCTGCTCCCCACCTGCAGCTGGGACACTTCATGAGCAATGAAGTGGATCTGCAGATGTATCTTTTTCTCTCTGTCTTTCTGTCTTCCCATCATCTTCCTCAATTTCTCTCTGTTCAGTCTAATCTTAAAACATAGAAAAAAGAAAAAAATAGCTTTCAGACCTGGCACTGAGTCCCCAGTGACAATCCTAATGCTAATAAAAAGAAAGAAAAAAAATTAAACAATAGAAACAAATGATAGAAGCAAATTGATTTTTAGAGAAGGTATATAAATTTGATCCTTCTCAAGTGGGTTTCTGAAAAGAATAGGCTAAAACAATGTTACTAGATTGTCTTTCTAATTTTAAAGTTTTTACAGATATTATTTTAGACCCTTGAGAAAATATTTATTTTTAAAAATGGATGTCTTAGAATATTAGGGCTTTATTCTATCATGAAACTTTAGGTGAGAGTGTTGCCCTAACTATACTTATATGTTGGGGGGTCCTGGTGCGTGATGGTGGCAAAGATTGGGAGATGAGAATGTTTTGCAGCCACCTATCTGTTACAAAGAGATGAGAAATTGTACCCATGTGTCAACAATTGTACTGTAAACCATTAACTTCCTGATAATGTTATAAATAAATAAATAAATATATATATTTTCCCCTCCAGGGTTATTGCTGGGCTCAGTGCCTGCACCATAAATCCACCGCTCCTGGAAGCCTTTTTTTCCCCTCTTTTGTTGCCCTTGTTGTTGTAGCCTTGTTGTGGTTATTATTGCCATTGTTGATGTCATTGTTGTTGGATAGGACAGAGAGAAATGGAGAGAGGAGGGGAAGACAGAGAGGGAGAGAGAAAGACAGACACCTGCAGACTTGCTTCACCACCTGTGAAGCAACTCCCCTGCAGGTGGGGAGCTGGGGGCTTGAACCGGGATCCTTACGCTGGTCCTTACGCTTTGCTCCACATGTGCTTAACCCAGTGCGCTACCTCCTGACCCCTAAAAACGTATATATTTTAAAGCAGCCTAGGAGGAGGCACAATGCCCCAAACTCTGTATTTATAAGCATGAGGTTCCAAGCTCAGTCACCTGTTATGCATGGGCCAGAATGATGCTATAGTTCCCCCTCATCATAATAAATATGGGAATCTTCAAAAAAATGTTTAAAGAACATAATAAGTATCTGAATTATAAATGAAATTTTATTTATTTATTTCTAGATAGAGACAGAAACAGCAGAGAATGATGAATACCACAGCACCAAAGCTTTCTTCAGTAAGGTTGGGGCTGGGTTTGCACCCTGGGTCGAGTACATAACTAAGCAGCACACTATCCAAGTGATCTATTTCACTTGCCAAAAAGGGGCCATTATTTGAGATCCTGTAGGTATTTAAGTTAGTATGAAAATACATTGAATAACTTTGTGCCAAGAAATTTAAAAATGTAACCATAATAACACTGTAGTTGACATAGCAGTTCAATATGTAACTTCTTCTTCTTCTAGCGTTTGCCTTTCTTCCTTACGTAGCCAGTCAACAGCGTCAGGTTGAGCCTGATGTAAAGTTTCGAGACCTCCTTTGAATCTGGAGAGGTGGCAGTCGTTGACTATGTGGGTCATAGTCTGTCTGTAGCCGCAGGGGCAGTTCGGGTCGTCTCTGGCTCCCCAGCGATGGAACATAGCGGCGGCGCACCGGCCATGGCCTGTTTGATAGCGATTGAGGAGGGCCCAATCATAACGTGCTAGGTCAAAGCTGGGTTGATGCTTGCAGGGGTCTGTGATGAGGTGTTTGTTCTTTACCTCAGCTGACTGCCAACTCTGTTTCCAAGAGTCTGGAACAGAGAAGTTCAGTGTAGGCGTAGGGGACCAGATTGGATGATGAGATGTCAAGCGTTGGACAGGGTGGGTGAAGATATCCGCGTATATTGGCAGGTCCAGTCGAGCGTAGACGTGGGAAATGAACTTAGATGATGCCGCATCCAGACGAATATCTGGTGGTGCGATGTTGCTAAGAACTGGCAGCCATGGAACCGGGGTGGAATGGATGGTTCCAGAAATTATCCTCATGGAGGAATATAATTTGGAATCGACCAAGTGGACATGGGGGCTATGGAACCATACTGGGGCACAGTATTCTGCAGTGGAATAGCATAATGTCAGAGATGATGATCATAGTGTGGAAGCGCTTGCGACCCATGAGGAGCTGGCCAGTCTTGCAATGATGTTATTCCTCGCGCCCACCTTTGCTGCAGTTTTTATGAGATGTTCGTGAAATGACAGGGTGCGATCGAGAGTAACGCCAAGATAGACTGGCTGGGCTTCATGCCGGATTCTCGTATCGTCAAGCTGCACATTAAGCTCACGCGAGGCCGAGGCATGGTGTAGATGGAAAACAGATGATACCATTTTTGCAGTGCTAGGGATTAGTCGCCATTTTTTACAGTAATCAGATATCAGAGACATGTCTTTCGTGAGTGTTTCCTCGAGGATGTTCAACTTGGATGCCTGAGTTGCACAGCAGATGTCATCGGCGTAGATGAACTTCCTTGAAGAAGTTTCTGGAAGGTCATTGATGTAAATATTAAATAGCGTAGGAGCCAGAACAGAGCCCTGGGGGAGGCCACTTGAGACAAGTCTCCATCTGCTAGACTTGTCACCCAGATGCACTCGGAATCTTCTGTTTTGGAGAAGAAACGATATAGTGTTGGCCACCCATGGAGGCAGGCATCTTGAGATCTTGACTAGGAGACCACAGTGCCAGACCGTGTCATAGGCTGCTGTGAGATCAACAAAGGCAGCACCCATCTTTAAATTCTTCTGGAATCCATTTTCAATGTAAGTTGAGAGGGCCAGGACTTGTTCGCAGGTAGATCTTCCTGGGCGGAAACCAGCTTGGGCGGAAACCAGCTTGGGCGGGTGATAGGAAGTTCTCTGTAAGAGGAGAAATACGTGACAGAAGCAGCCTCTCAAGGAGTTTGTAACACACGGAGAGGAGAGAAATTGGTCTATAGCTGGCGGCCAGTGTTGGGTCTTTCTTTGGTTTCAAAACTGCTATTATCTTCGCATGACACCAAATTTTGGGCATAGATTCGGATTCCAAGATGTGGGACAGGAATGTAGTGAGCCACTACTTTGCTGTGGGGCCAAAGTTAAGAATGAGTTCTGGGGTGATGTTATCATAGCCAGCAGCCATTCCCGGTTTAACCCTCTTCAAAGCGTCTTCCAGTTCAGACAGTGTAAAGGGAGAGAGTTTTGGAGATGGACAAGATAAATGGAAGTGGGATGATGACTCATGGGAAATTTCTCTTTTCCAGACTGGGTCAATCTTAGCACGTCCAACTTGAGTTAAGTGACTGGCCACTGAGTTTGCAGATACGGGAGGATGGGAGACGGGAGAGGGTTGGCTACCGGCACCCAGACTATGAAGAAGCTTCCAAGCCTTCCTACTTGAGTGGGTGAAGTTCAGACTTTCCATGAGTTGTTGCCAGTGGGCTTGGCGTGCTGCATCCAGGGAGGCAATGAGATGGTCAGCCACATCTGGGTCGCCCGACTCATCATACTGCTTTAGTAGTTGCTCGCCTTCAGCATCAAGACAAGGCATATAGTTAGCATGTCTCCCACGAGGAATAGCTTGGGAAGCTGCTTTGAAGATGGCTTGGTGGAAGTGCCTGTAGGAATCTTCAGAGGGGATAGAGTTAATTGGAATTGCAGGAATAGATTTGTTGGTAAGATCACTGAACAGACACCAGTTTGCTTTCCGAAAGTTCCATCTTAGTTTCTCCAAGCACAGAATCAGTGGGAGCTGGAGACCAATGTGGATGATAGCTGGGCGGTGGTGACTGTGCGGGAAGATCTTGAGAACGTGTCTCGTAGCGGGAAAGGCTTGGCCGTTGACTGTGCTAATCCAGCACAGGTCGGGTGACGAGTCTTTATTCCATCTAGCACTGTGAAAAGAGCCTGGCTGTTTGGGATCGTATAATAGGGAGAGGTCATTCGCTGAAGCCCAGTTGGCTAAGATAGAGCTGTCAGCACGAGTGGAGGAATATCCTCAGTCTTGGTGATGACTATTAAAGTCTCCAACGTAAACGGCTGGGTGATTCGGGCTAGGGAGGACCTCATTATCCCATGAGGCACTGGGAGGCTTATATATGTTGATGAGCTGAATAGTTCCAATAGTAATGGAGTCGAAGAAGGTCGAAGAGGCCGTATGGTAAACGTCCGCAAGATATGATTTAGCGTAGATGGCTCAGCCATGTTTAGGATGGAGATTATAGCATATTAAATCGAATCCACTGATGGTGAATCGAGCAGCTTCATCGACTGCTGTATGTGTTTCTTGTAGGCAAATAACATCTGCCTGATGCTGTATTGCCAATTGACCAATAAGAACGCGTTTGGCAAAGGAGAGCCCCTCAACATTAAGTTGGAGGACTCGAAGAGCAGGACCAACAGCTTGAAAGCTGTCAGGAGCTGCTTGTTGCTGGCTTTGAAAGTGACTGGGATCCATGTGGATTCAGTCAGCTAGGAAGGATCGTCAGTTTCCCCAATGAATGGGTACTCACAGGTTGCACCATGGGAAGGTCGATCCAATGCATCCCAATATGTAACTAAAAACCACCAGGAACTCTAGGCCTGAGTTGTCTAACTGCAAAACTTTCTTACATTTAAGAAAGAAATACTGCCATTTTTCAAAAAAAAAAAATCATTCTAAAAATGGCATTGAAAATGCTACTCAATTTTATGAAGCCAACAAACTTATGATAGCAGTCATGAATGTATATGCATAATCTTGATAAATATTGGAAAATGAATCTGGAAGAGTATAATTGACATATATGACAAAGTAAGATATACCTAACTAAAGAATGCAAAATTATTTGAAAATTTGATCTGGCAAGGTAGCTTACTGGGGAGGGTACCTGCTTTGCAATATATGTGTCCCAGGTTCAAGCCTGGCCTGCAAAACACTGGGGGTGCTGTGGTGTTTTTCCTACTCTAAACTATTGAACAAAATTCTAGGGAACTGGATACAACAGTATATTAAAAGGATTATTCATCATTAACCAAGTAGGGTTTATCCCAGGGATGCAAGGTTGGTTAAACAACCAAGTAAATCAACCAATGTGATCTGCCACATCAATAAAAGCAAGACTAAAAAACACATGATTATCTCAATAGATGCCAAGAAAATCTTTGACAAAATCCAACATCCCATCATGATCAAAATGCTACAAAAAAAGGGACTAGATGGAAAATTCCTCAAAATAGTGGAATCCATATATAACAAACCTACAGCCAGCACCATACTCAATGGTGAAAAACTGGAAGCATTCCCCCTCAAATCAGGTACTAGACAGGGTTGCCCACTAACACTGTTCAGCATAGTGTTGGACGTTCTTGTTATAGCAGCCAGACAAGAGAAAGAAATAAAAAAAAATCAGATTGGAAGGAAAGAAATCAAACTTTCACTATTTGCAGATGACATAATAATATACCAAGAAAAAAAAAACCTAAAGAATCCAGCAGAAAGCTTCTGGAAATTATTAGGCAATATAGCAACATGTCAGGATATAAAATTAACTTATAGAAATTAGTGGCATTATTCTATGCAAGCACCAAGTTAGAAAATGAAGGGATCTGGGTAGATGACATATGGTTATGCAGATCATACCTGAGGCTCCATAGTCCCAAGTTCAATCCCCTGTACTACCATAAGTCAGAGCTGAGTAGAGCTCTGGTAAAAAGAGAAGAAGAAGAAGAAGAAGAAGAAGAAGAAGAAGAAGAAGAAGAAGAAGAAGAAGGAGAAGGAGAAGGAGAAGGAGAAGGAGAAGGAGGAGGAGGAGGAGGAGGAGGAGGAGGAGAAGAAGGAGAAGAAGGAGAAGAAATCAAATCAGTCCCCTTAACTATATCAACAAAACTAATAAAATATCTAGGAATAAATTTTAAAAAAGAAGTAGAAGACTTGTATACTGAAAATTATGAGTCACTATTCAAGGAAATAGAAAAAACCCACAAAGAAGTGGAAAGGTTTTCTTTGTTCATGGGTTTGGAAGAATTAACATCATCAAAATGAATATACTACCCAGAGCCATATACAGATTTAATGCAGTTTTCATCAAGGTCCCATCCAGTTTTTTTTTTTTTTTTTTTTTTAGGAGAACAGAACAAAATCTACAGTTGTTTATCTGGAACTATAAAATACTTAGAACTGCTAAAACAGTCTTGAGAAGAAAGTTCCGTTGAACTGGAGGCATCACACTCCCAGATCTCAAATTGGATGATAGTGCAATTGTAATCAAAACTACTTGGTACTGAAACATAAACTGACACATTGACCACTGGAATAGAATGGAGAGCCCAGAAAATAAGCTCCCACACGTATGGACATTTAATCTTTGGCAAAGGTGCCCAAATTATTAAATGGGGAAAGAGGAGTCTCTTCAACAAATGGTGTTAGAAAAATTGGGTTGAAACCTGCAGAAGAATGAAACTGAGTCACTATATTTCACCAAATACAAAAGTAAATTTCAAGTGGATCAAGGACTTTGATGTTAGACCAGAAACTATCAAATACCTAGAGGAAAATATTGGTGGGATTCTTTTCCATCTAAATTTTATAGACATATTCAATGATTAGGGTCCAATTACAAAGAATACTAAAACAAAAATAAACCAATAGGACTACATCAAATTAAAATTCTTCTGCATAGGAAAATAAAGCACCACCCAGAGACCCCCTACAGAGTGGGAGAAATTTTTTACATGCCATATATCATACAAAAGGCTAATAACTAAATATATAAACATCTCATCAATTAAACTCAGCAATTAAAAAATGACCTCATTCAAAAGTGGAGAGAAAATATCAACAGAATATTCACCAAAAAAGGTATCCAAAAGGTCAACAAACATATGAATACTATTGTCAGAGAAATACAAATGAAGACAAAAATGAGATACCATATCACTCTTGTGAGAATGTCATATATCAGAAAAGATACCTGCAACAGATGCTGGAGAGGTTGAAGAGGTAAAGGAACCCTCCCTGCACTGCTGGTGGGGATGTGAATTAGTCCAACCTTTGTGGGCAGCAGTCTAGAGAACTCTCAGAAGGCTATCTCATGATCCTACAATTCCTCTCCTGTGGATATATTCTAAGGAACTAAACATACCCATCCAAAATTTTTGTGTATACCTATGCTTATAGTAGTACAGTTCGTAATAACCAAAACCTGGAAACAACCCAGGAGTCCAACAACAGATGAGTTGCTGAGTAAGTTGTGATATATAATGCAATGGAATACTACTCAGCTATCAGGAATGAATTCACCTTCTTCACCTCATCTTGGATGGAACATAAAGGAATCATACATGAGATAAACCATAAAGAGAAGGATGAATATGGGATTATATCACTAATAGACAGAAGTTAAGAAACAAGACGGAAAGGGGAAACACAAAATAGAATTTGGACTAGATTTGATGATTTGCACCAAAGTAAAGGGGTGGGGGCTTTCAGGTCTTGGTGCATTATGGTGGAGGAGGTACAAGGGCTGAAGGTGAGAGTGTTTTACAGAAAATTGAGAAATTTTACACATGTATTAACTGTATTTACAGTAAAGCATTAATATCCCCAATTAAAGGAACCAAAAATTAGCAGAATTATAGATATTTGAGAATATTTTCATAATCCTGGGGTAGGTGAATTGTTCTTAGAAAACAGTTAGTAAAGCCTCCGCAGGTTGCAGAGCGCTGCTGGGCGGCTGGCAGAGGACCCGGAGGGAGCACTGTAGTTCGGGGGCTTTCTCTTGGGAGTCTCCAGGGACCACCACGATGCTGAGGGCGGATCCAAAGACTTCTTAAGTATAGCTCTCATTGGATCAAAGGACTTGGAGCTAGTTTTCATTTTTGAGAAATCCTTTAAAAAAGTCTGGAGGGGGGGGTTTCCCGGAAGATGGCGGACTGAGAAGCTGCTAACCGCTGAGCTCCGAACACATCTCCTGGAAACAGTTGGATTTTCTGCCTTTAGCAGGCCAGCCAATAAGGGGCCATAGCGGTGACACCAAGGAGGTGACTATAACTTAACTAGGGTTAAGAATTAGAGTAGGGGAAAAAATTCTTTTTTCTTCCTTTTAATTTTCAAGCATACCTTCCCCCCCACCATAAGCAGTCCCTGGGGACCAGCTCCTAGCAGGATACCCCACACCACCAAACAGGGTGCTTTTTTGAATTCACTGATACACATTTGGGAATTTCCTTGCACTGCTCTTTGATTACAACTCTTTTTCTTATCTTCTCCCTTTTCTCTCTCTTGTCTCTCTCTCTTTTTATTTTTTATATATTTTTTTAATCTTGTCATATACTTCTTCCTTCTTCTTTGCCTTTCTGAATTTGTGAATTATTTTGGGGAAGAAATCTGACTCAGAGTGGACTCTCTATGTGTGTATCTCTGCTCTAGTTCCCTTTCCCCTCTTGTTACCCCTAGAATATACAGTGGATAGTAGATTTGCATAACTGTCTATTCTTGCTATCCTCTCTTTCTTTTCTCTTTCTTCACTGGGATTTGGTTACTATTTTTTCACGGACTGGAGAAATTGTTTGGCTAACTGGTAATGATTAAACTACTTCAATACTTACTTCAGTTGCTACTATAATTCCGGAGGTTGGTGAGTGCAATTGTCATAAAGGTATTTAGTACTGTGTTATTGTACTCAAGACACAACAACTGAGGAACAACAGAGCATAAAAAAAAGAAACACATAAATAAAAAAAATGGGTAGATCAAAAACAAATAAAACTGCTACTCCAATGAATGAAGACAAGAGCCCAGAAGAAACTAAAAGTCAGCCAGAAGTAACCATAGATAAGAAAAGTATGCAAGCAATAATAAACTTATTAATCACAGAAATGAAAACAACATTGGAGGAAAGGAATGGCAGTATTAGGGAAACAACAGTTGAGACCCCCAAGAAAAATACTGATTATCTTGAGGCAATTAGAGAACTGAAAGCTGAAATAGCTGTAATGAAGAAAGAAGCTGAGGCAAGGGAAAGCAGACTAACAGAAGCAGAAAACAGAATTAGTCAGACAGAGGATGAGTTAGAGAAAACAAAGAAAGAGGTGAAAGAGCTTAAAATGAAATTGAGAGACACTGAAAACAACAACAGAGACATATGGGATGATAGCAAAAGAAGTAACATTCGTATAATTGGCCTGCCAGAGGAAGAAAGAGAGGAAGGGGAAGCAAACATTCTAGAGGAAATAATAGAAGAAAACTTCCCAGACCTGAATAACAGAAAGGATATCAAGGTTCAAGAGGCCCAGAGAGTACCAAACAGAATCAACCCAGACCTGAAGGCACCAAGACACATCATAGTCACAATGAGAAGAAGTAAGGATAAAGAAAGGATCCTAAAGGCTGCAAGAGAGAAACAAAAAGTCACATACAAGGGAAAATCCATAAGATTATCTGCAGACTTCTCCACTCAAACTCTAAAAGCCAGAAGGGAGTGGCAAGAAATCTATCGAGCCCTGAATGAAAAAGGGTTTCAACCAAGGATAATATATCCTGCTAGACTTTCATTCAAACTAGATGGAGGGATCAAAACCTTCTTAGATAAACAACAGTTAAAGAAGGCAACCATCACCAAGCCGGCCCTGAAAGAGGTACTAAAAGACCTCTTATAAACAAGAACATCACTATAATACTTGCTATATATCAGAGCAAACAAATTTTTTTTAGAACAACGGCACTACAATACATTAAATCCATAATATCAATAAATGTCAATGGCTTAAACTCACCCATCAAAAGGCACAGGGTGGGGGGATGGATCAGAAAACATAACCCAACCATATGCTGCTTGCCAGAATCCCATCTGTCACAACAAGATAAACACAGACTTAAAGTGAAAGGATGGAAAACTATCATACAGGCTAACGGACCACAAAAAAGGGCAGGACAGCCATTCTCATCTCAGACACGATAGATTTTAAATTAAATAAAGTAATAAAAGATAGGCAAGGACATTACATAGTGATTAGAGGATCAATCAGCCAAGAAGACTTAACAATTATTAAGATCTATGCACCCAACGAGGGACCATCTAAATACATTAAGCATCTACTGAAAGAATTTCAAAAATACATCAATAGTAATACAATAATAGTGGGAGACTTCAATACCCCACTCTCACACTTAGACAGATCAACAAAGTAGAGAACCAATAAAGATACAAGAGAATTGAATGAAGAGATTGACAGACTAGACCTCTTGGACATTTTCAGACTCCTCCACCCCAAAAAACTGGAATACACCTTCTTTTCAAATCCACATAACACATACTCAAGGAAGACCACATGTTAGGCCACAAAGAGAGCATCAATAAATTCAAGAGCATTGAAATAATCCCAAGTATCTTCTCAGACCACAGTGGAGTAAAACTAACATTTAACAACAAACGGAAAATTATTAAAAGACACAGAATTTGGAAACTAAACAACATGCTCCTTAAGAACCACCGGGTCAGAGACTCACTCAAACAGGAAATTCAAATGTTCCTGGAAATGAATGAAAATGAAGACACAACCTATCAAAATATTTGGGACACAGCTAAAGCAGTACTGAGAGGGAAACTTATAGCCATACAATCACATATTAAACACCAAGAAGAAGCTCAAATGAACGACCTTACAGCACACCTCAAGGACTTAGAGGAAGAGGAACAAAGGAACCCTAAAGCAACCAGAAGGTCAGAAATCACTAAAGTTCGAGCAGAAGTAAACAACATTGAAAATAAGAGAAGCATACAAAAGATCCATGAAGCCAAATGTTGGTTCTTTGAAAGATTAAACAAAATTGACAAACCCCTAGCCAGACTTACCAAACAAAAAAGAGAGAAGACTCATATTAATAGAATTGTAAACGATGCAGGAGATATCACAACTGACACCACAGAAATTCAGAGAATCCTGCGAAACTTCTATAAAGAACTATATGCCACGAAGCTAGAGAATCTAGAAGAAATGGAACAATTCCTAGAAACCTATGCACTTCCAAAACTGAACCAAGAAGAACTACAAAATCTAAATGCACCAATCACAAACAAAGAAATTGAATCCGTTATTAAGAATCTCCCCAACAACAAAAGTCCTGGACCAGATGGCTTCACAAACGAATTCTACAAAACTTTCAGGAAACAGTTGATACCCATACTTCTTAAGCTATTCCATAATATTGAAGAAACAGGAATACTCCCTTCCACCTTTTATGAAGCCAACATCACCCTGATACCAAAAGATGATAGGGACAGAACAAAAAAGGACAACTACAGACCAATATCTCTGATGAACATAGATGCCAAAATATTAAACAAGATCTTGGCCAACCGGATACAGCAACACATCAAAAAGATTGTTCATCATGACCAAGTGGGATTCATCCCAGGAATGCAAGGCTGGTTCAACATCCATAAGTCAATCAATGTCATTCACCACATTAATAAAAGCAAAGCCAAAAACCACATGATTATCTCAATAGATGCAGAGAAAACCTTTGACAAAATCCAACACCGTTCATGCTCAAAACTCTACAAAAAATGTGAATAGATGGGAAATTCCTCAAGATAGTGGAGTCTATATATAGCAAACCTACAGCCAACATCATACTTAATGGACAGAAGCTGAAAGGATTCCCCCTCAGATCGGGGACTAGACAGGGCTGTCCACTGTCACCGTTACTCTTCAACATAGTATTGGAAGTTCTTGCCATAGCAATCAGGCAAGAGAAAGAAATCAAAGGAATACAGATTGGAAGGGAAGAAGTCAAGCTCTCACTATTTGCAGATGATATGATAGTATACATAGAAAGACCTAAAGAATCCAGTAGAAAATTACTGGAAGTTATTAGGCAATATAGCAAGGTATCAGGCTACAAAATCAATGTACAAAAATCAGTGACATTTCTTTATGCAAACACTAAATCTGAAGAAGACATCCAGAAATCACTCTGATTTACTGTTTCAGCAAAATCAATCAAATACCTAGGAATAAAGTTGACCAAAGCAGTGAAAGACTTGTATGCTGAAAACTATGAGTCGCTACTCAAGGAAATAGAAAGTGATACCAAGAAATGGAAAGATATCCCATGCTCATGTATTGGAAGAATAAATATCATCAAAATGAATATTCTCCCCAGAGCCATATACAAATTTAATGCAATAACCATCAAAGTTCCACCAAGCTTCTTTAAGAGAATAGAACAAACACTACAATCATTTATCTGGAACCTGAAAACACCTAGAATTGCCAAAACCATCTTAAGGAAAAGAAACAGAAATGGAGGCATCACACTTCCAAACCTTAAACTATATTATGAAGCCATCATCATCAAAACAGCATGGCATTGGAACAAAAATAGGCACACAGACCAGTGGAACAGAATTGAAAGCCCAGAAGTAAATCCCAACACCTATGGACATCTAATCTTTGATAAGGGGGCCCAAAGGATTAAATGAATAATGGAGGCTCTCTTCAATAAATGGTGCTGGGAAAACTGGGTTGAAACATGCAGAAGAATGAAATTGAACCACTTTATCTCACCAGAAACAAAAATCAACTCCAAATGGATCAAAGACCTAGATGTCATACCAGAAACAATCAAATACTTAGAGGAAAACATTGGTAAAACACTTTCCCACCTACACCTCAAGGACATCTTTGATGAATCAAACCAAATTGCAAGGAAGACTAAGGAGAAACAAACCAATGGGACTACATCAAATTGAAAAGCTTCTGCACATCCAAAGAAACTATTAAACAAACAGAGAGACCCCTCACAGAATGGGAGATCTTCACATGCCATACATCAGACAAGAATCTAATCACCAAAATATATAAAGAGCTCAGCAAACTTAGCACCAAAAAAGCAAATGACCCCATCCAACAATGGGCAGAGGATATGAACAAAACATTCACCTCAGAGGAGATCCAAAAGGCTAACAAACATATGAAAAACTGCTCTAGGTCACTGATTGTCAGAGAAATGCAAATTAAGACAACACTAAGATACCACCTCACTCCTGTGAGAATGGCATACATCAAAAAGGACAGCAGCAACAAATGCTGGAGAGGATGTGGGGACAGAGGCACCCTTTTACATTGCTGGTGAGAATGTAAATTGGTACAGCCTCTGTGGAGAGCAGTCTGGAAAACTCTCAGAAGGCTAGACATGGACCTTCCATATGATCCAGTACTTCCTCTCCTGGGCTTATACCCCAAGGACTCCATAACACCCAAACAAATAGAGGTGTGTACTTCTATGTTCATAGCAGCACAATTCATAATAGCTAAAACCTGGAAGCAACCCAGGTGCCCAACAACAGATGAGTGGCTGAGAAAGCTGTGGTATATATACACAATGGAATACTATGCAACTATCAAGAACAATGAACCCTCCTTCTCTGATCCATCTTGGACAGAGCTAGAAGGAATTATGTTAAGTGAGCTAAGTCAGAAAGATAAAGATGAGTATGGGATGATCCCACTCATCAACAGAAGTTGACTAGGAAGATCTGAAAGGGAAACTAAAAGCAGGACCTGATCAAATTGTAAGTAGGGCACCAAAGTAAAAACCCAGTGGCGAGGGGTAGACATGCAGCTTCCTGGGCCAGTGGGGGGTGGGAGTGGGTGGGAGGGATGGGTCACAGTCCTTTGGTGGTGGGAATGGTGTTTATGTACACTCCTAGCAAAATGTAGACATATAAATCAGTAGATAATTAATATGAGAGGGGGAAAATCAATTGTATGTCTCAAAGTTTTTCAAAACAAACTGAATCTTTTTAATATATAGGCTGTGTATTTGATATGCGGACTCTCTCAAACGCCTAGACCAAGTAGATTAGAAGCATCCAATAGCATAGCTATATACAAGATACTGGATACTGTACAGCAAACCCTAACAAAAGGACTTTTCAAAGTTAACCCAATTAACAAATAATGTGATGATAACATTAACTATCGATTGTCTTTTTGAACCCTAAGACAGCAGGAACCTCATATCTCCACTATAGAGCCCTTACTTCCCCCAGTCCTGGAACCCTTGGATAGGGCCCATTTTCCCATATGCATCTCCCAATCCAAACCAAATAATATTGCATCCGCCGATCACAACCTAACCAACGCAACGATTGCCACCTCAACATGCTTCACCTCAGACTGTTTCCAGAGACTTCACATGTGGAATGACAACCCTTCAGTTTCATTACTCGGGTGAGACCTTTCCTTTTATAGTACACTCTAATTCCATCTCAGGTGGTTCACTTTGTAACAAAGTCCCATAACCTAGATATACACCAGTTTCTGTGAGAGAGAGAGCTTATGTTCACACGTACCCATAAACTACTGCAAAATATATACCTGAAAGCAGAAGTACACTAGAGTTTGCAGTGAGTACCCCCCTAACACTTCCTCTCCACGATTCCAAGCTTGGGATCCATGATTGCTCAACAAATTGTTTGGCTTCGTATGTTAACTCTCTCTTCAATCATCAGGTTCCAGATGCCACCAGGATGCTGGCCAGGCTTCCCTGGATTGAAGACCCCACCAATGTGTCCTGGAGCTCCACTTCCCCAGAGACCCACCCTACTAGGGAAAGAGAGAGGCAGACTGGGAGTATGGACCGACCAGTCAACGCCCATGTTCAGCGGGGAAGCAATTACAGAAGCCAGACCTTCTACCTTCTGCAACCCTCAATGACCCTGGGTCCATGCTTCCAGAGGGCTAGAGAATGGGAAAGCTATCATGGGAGGGGGTGGGTTATAGAGATTGTGTGGTGGGAATTGTGTGGAGTTGTACCCCTCCTACCTTATGTTTTCATTAATCCTTTCTTAAATAAAAAATTAAAAAAAAAATTAAAAAAAGAAAAAGAAAACAGTAAAAAGTACAAAAGGTGGGGGAGTCGGGCTGTAGCGCAGCCAGTTAAGTGCAGGTGGCGCAAAGCACAAGGACTGGCATAAGGATCCCGGTTCGAACCCCGGCTCCCCACCTGTGGGGGAGTCGCTTCACAGGCGGTGAAGCAGGTCTGCAGGTGTCTATCTTTCTCTCCTCCTCTCTGTCTTCCCCTCCTCTATCCATTTCTCTCTGTTCTATCCAATAATGACAACAACAATAATAACTACAACAATAAAACAACAAGGGCAACAAAAGAGAATAAATAAAATAAAATAAATATTAAAAAAAGTACAAAGGGTGGGAGTTGGGCACGTGGCACAAAGTGCAAGGACTGGTACAAGGATCCCGGTTTGAGCCTCCGGCTCCCCACCTGCAGGGGAGTTGCTTCACAGGTAGTGAAGCAGGTCTGTAGGTGTCTCTCTCTCATTCTCTCCCCCTCTCTGTTTTCCCCTCCTCTCTCCATTTCTCTCTGTCCTATCTAAGAGTAATGACATCATCAACAACAACAACAACTACAACAATGATAAAAACAAAGGTAACAAAAGGGAAAATAAATATATATAAAAAATTAAAAAAGGAAAAAAGGCATACATTGTTATTTAAAATTACAAACTTTAGCTTATTTAAAATAATCCTTAAAACTATGAATGGGGGGATTAGTTTCCTCTTTGTTGACCTGCTCCCCTTCTCCTTCATTTTTGGCAACTGTTTTTGTTTTAATTTTTTGACTTGTCTGTTCTAGTAAAGTTTAACCATTTCTTTAAGCAAAAGAATACAAATAGGAGGCCAGGAAGAGAGTGAAAATGCAGCACATCAGACTCTCATTCCTAATTTGCCTGAGAATTCTGGCTCGATTCCTCAGTCCTACCTCTGCCAGACCAAGTCATGCTGTTGTCTTTTTTCTTGCTCTCTCTCTCTCTCTCTCTCTCTCTTAAAAAATAAGTGAATAGGGAGATCAAGTATTTTAGACTGGCGCATATTCAAAATGGCCTGTATTTTGAATATGTAAGAAAATCTTTATTTTTCACAATAAAAAGATCTCAGTAACTAGTAGACAGGCTAGATACTTCTTATTTATTTATTTATTTTATTTATTTATTTATTTGTTTGTTTGTTTTCCTCCAGGGGTATTGCTGGGCTCGGTGCCTGCACCATGAATCCACCGCTCCTGGAGGCATTTTTCCCCCCTTTTGTTGCCCTTGTTGTTGTAGCCTCGTTGTGGTTATTATTATTACCATTGTTGATGTTGTTCGTTGTTGGATAGGACAGAGAGAAATGGAGAGAGGAGGGGAAGACAGAAAGGGAGAGAGAAAGATAGACACCTGAAGACCTGCTTCACCGCCTGTGAAGCGACTCCCCTGCAGGTGGGGAGCCCGGGCTCAAACCGGGATCCTTACGATGGTCCTTGAGCTTTGCGCCACGTGCGCTTAACCCACTGCGCCACCGCCCGACCCCCTAGATACTTCTTAAAGGATGATATAAACACTCAGAAAAGTATAGGCTTTCATTCATCAGAGAAGTGCAGATAACAAATATGATTACATCATCTAATTTTAAACTCTAAAATAATTATAACAGTATAAATTATATAAAGGTAGAGTAATTATTACACTATATAGTAATAGTAAGTTATTACTAAGTATCACTTTTTTTCTAGAATGACTTAAGTTGTAATCTTGACAGCACTAAATATTGACCAGTTTGTAAATTGATTAGATCCCAAGACATTGCTGGTGGAAATCCACATGGTATGTAACAGATATCAAAATTAGCAGTTTCTTATATATCAGCACAGCTTTATGATAAAATAATTCTACTCCTAGGTATTTACCTAAGATATATGAAAACACGTGTCCACAAAAGATGTTTATATAACTAGTCATGGCAACTCTGAATAGTAGCATGAAACTGAAGTAGGTTAAATGACTCAAGAAGAGAAAGGATAAATTGAGCTATGTCTATCTAATCACAAAGAAAAGCGTATATCAACGTCTATCTTTTGTGTCTAGCTGCACAAAAAAGGTGGAGATAAACTTGTTCATTGCTAAGGTAGAATCAGCGTTGATTAGTCGCTAATTAAAAATAGGGCTCCAGGGGCCAAGTGGTGACATATCCATTTAAGTGCACATATTGCCGTGCGCAAAGACCAGGGTTTTTTTTTATGCAGTGGGGAAACCTCATGAGTGGTGAAGTGGGTCTGCAGGTGTCTATCATTTTCTCTCCCTATCTCCTCCTCTCCTCTCAATTTCTCTCTGTTCCATCAAGTAAAAAAGTAGAAAGAAAAAGTAAAAAGGGAAAAATGGCCACTGGGAGTGGTGGATTCTTAGTGCTTATATTGAGCTGCAGAAATTGCCTGGTGGCAGTAAAAAAAAAAAATAGGGTTTCATTTGGTGTGATGGCACAGGAACTTTGGTAGCAGGTGTGGTCAGTTGTATCCACATGCATATTGGTGTGAAATTGTACTCTTTAAGTCTCAAAATACTGTATGTTAGTGTTCAATTAATAATTAATACTAAAAGCAGAATGAGGGGCAGGCAAAAAGGATGCCTGTATTGCTGTGTGCTCAGCCCAGGTTTGAGCTTCTGTCCACCACATGGGAGTACTCTGAAACTTCAGTGCTGTGTCCTCTCTGTCTCTGTTATGTCTCTTTATCTCTGTCTCTGCCTCTCTTCTCTGTCTCTCCCAAGAACTTGACCCAGAGTGGTGAAACCCTAGAGGCAACAACGACAGCATAAAGTTCTGGGAGATGAAAGATGAAGACAGAAACTGAACATAGCCTTGAGATGATTAGTCTGTTGTCAAGAAGAAAGGCTGGGGAGTCGGGCGGTAGCTCAGTGGGTTAAGTGCAGGTGGCACAAAGCACAAGGACTGGTGGAAGGATCCTGGTTGGAGCCCCCCGCTCCCCACCTTCAGGGGGGTCGCTTGACAGGCGTTGAAGCAGGTCTGCAGGTGTCCATCTTTCCCCCTTTCTGCCTTCCCCTCCTCTCTCCATTTCTTTCTGTCTTATCCAACAATGACAACAACAATAATGACTACAATAAAACAGCAAGGGCAAAAGGAAAAATAAATAAGTAATATATATATATATATATATATATATATATATATATATATATATATATATATATATATAAAAAGAAGAGAGGCTGGAGAAAATAAAAATGCACACAGAGAGGGAAAAAGCTTGAAGATGGGATTTAGGGGATGGATGATGGTTTTCTGAGATCTACTTAAAATATGTGCCTTTTTCCATGTGTATCAAAGCAGGTTTCTTTATTATTGTGCCATCTAAGTTGTCAGAATTCACTTGTGTCCATCTCCCAGGTTTTTTAGATCTTGTACCCGGGCAGACTTTTCAACAACTTCAAAGGGTGTTTTGGCATTGGGAGAATACTTGGAACAGTCCAGACAGGAGCTGATTTGTTAGACTTTGTTTCTCCTTTTCTCCTTCCTTACGCTGTGTCTGATGTTTCCATACATGTGGGATACTGGTGGGATCTGTGCTTTTGTATTTATTCTTCTCCTGGTTGTGTTTCATCTGAGGAAAATTTCATAAAAGCTGCACTATTTTGAGTTTCTAAGAATAATGGTAGGGAAGGAGAGGGAAAGCATAATATAGTATGTATTAGGCCTTTCAGAAATAGGTCATCACACTCATTATCTGTAATTTTATTTTTTTCCTAGTAGTATGTGAAATTCTTGAGGCAAGGACTGCCTTATTCACTTTTGAAAACTCTTCCCTCCCTAAAGTTTATCATGAAGTCAAGTAGGCATTTAATGAATGGATGTTAAAATAAGTAAATTTACTTATACACATTTTATTACTATTTCTTCTGAGATAAAGTTACTAAAAACTTCAAAAATGAATAATGGTAGGAAAGTACATTTTAAAACATTTTTCCTTTCAAGAAGAAAAGAAGGCAAGTCAAACTGAATATAAAACCAGAAAGACCCTTGACAAAATTGACATTTAAAAACCAGATTGGAAGAATAGAGAGAAAAAGGAGAGGGAAATCAGATATCCAAGCTTTCTGAACTCAAAGGGGTGGGGGTGGGGGGGAAGGAAGGAGAAGAGGCAGATCAAAGAATCGAAACTCTATTAAGAGGAACAAATGGAAAGTAAAGGAACTATGGTGTTCCTGTAAGATATAGAGGCATTTTGATTTATCTATAGAAACAGAGGGAGGTCACATAAAGAGAAGTTACATGAAAACGGCCTAGTATTACTCAGGAGTGAAGCTGGGATTGACATTCAGTTTGATCTCCCTTTCCACTCAGTGATCTGCTCTCTAGATTATGCACTTCTTGATATTTACCCATAAACTTGATAACCAGCTTAGAATACTATTCACCCCTCAAGGATCCATGCTATAATAAATAACTCAGTTGCCTTGCATTTTTTCTAGCTATTCTCCTGTTCTTGTAAACTCTTTACCGCTGACCTTGAAATTTTTTTTTTTTGTTTCACTGTTCAATGTGTTTCACTTAAACTGTACATTCTAGTATCCTCTGCTTTTTAGAGGACTAGTCTGAGGTACATTCATTCTTTCCAGTATGTTCGTTCTTTTGAATGTGTAAGATTGTGTGAGAAATAAAAGTAACTATGTTGCCATTTAGATCTCCCTTAAGTGTTACTCGATATTGAAACTGAAGTCCTCAAAGTCAGCACTGTGATCACTGAAACAACTATTTTTCTGTTCCCATGTCACCTTCTGCAAAATCAAAATGGGATAGATGTACTTTTTTAAAGTATAAATATTCAGTAAGTTGATATTTGAGAATGAAGGATGGTACATTAAAAGAAAATGCTTTCAGAAGAGGTTGTCATGCAATATATATGAAACATATAGATATTTCAGTAAAAGCAAGAATCAGTTGTCCCAGGACAAAACATGGAGGGTTTTTTTTGTCTCTTTGGTAAACAAAATTTTGGCTGAAGGATATCTGGAAAAAAGAAAGTGGTTTAATATTTTTGAGTTGTATGGTATTTCGTTTCCTGTTTGCTATACCAAATTATAAAAAAATGTAGTCCTTTCAAAAAACACAATTTATTATTTAATAGTTCTGTGGGGCAGAAGTTGAATGTGAGTCTCACTTGATGAAAATCAAGATTTGTTCAGAAAAGTGCTCTTTTCTGGAAGTTCTAGGGATAGCCACAGTCCTTCGGCCTCTCCAGGCTGTCCACACACAGTGGAGACCAGGGCCCCTGCCCTCCTCTGTCAAAGCCAGGAGTGAGAAGTCAAGTTTTTCTCCCATTCTACTACTCATCACTTTGGTTCCTTTCTAATCTCCCTCATCTACTTTTAAGATCCCAGTGCTACATCAGACTCAGCTGGACAATCTCTGTTTTAAGGTCTCTTTACCTTAGTTCTCTCTGCAAGATTAATGGCCATTTTGCCATAAGCTATAGCACATTCTGGGGCCTAGAGTGGGGTATATTTGGGGGGCTGCTGGATGTTGATTTTTGCCTCTGATAGAGTATGTTATATGAGGGCAGTTGCTACTGGACTTAGTCCCAGTTTCATTTGATTTAGAAATAAAAGTATTCCAAAGTGTGTACAGATCTGACCCTGGTATATTGTGAGAAAATATTTGATGTTATTAAAAACATGGGAAATGCTGGCAGTTGCCTTTTAAAAATATTTTATGCACCAAAACTAAGTTATAAAATTTTGATTATCCTGCTGAAAGATGTTTAATAATAAATTGTTTTATGAAGATTTTTATAGTTAAAGCAAGTAAGGGTCAGGTTAGATTTTGTTAAACACTGTTTATTCTCCATTGCTGTTTTAATTACATTTAAGTGGCATGCAGTACTTTCTTGAATTTCATCTGGATTCTCTCTCTTTTTTAGACTTTTATTTATTGATTTAAGAATGACTGACAAGACCATAGAACAAGAGGGTTATAATTCCACATAATTCCCACCACCAGAGTTTCACATTCCATCCCCTCCATTGAAAGTTTTCCTATTCTTTATCCCTTTGGGAATGTGGACCCAGATCATTATGGGGTGTGAAAAGTGGAAGGTCTGGCTTCTGTAACTGCTTCTCCGCTGGACATAGGCATTGACAGGCCATCCATACTCCATACCCGGGCCTGTCTCTCTCTTTCCCTAGTGGGGCAGGGCTCTGGAGAGGTGGGTTTCCAGGACACAGTGATGAAGTTGTCTTCCCAGGGAAGTCAGATTGACGTCATGGTAGCATCTGCAACTTGGTGGCTGAGAAGCACTAAGATATAAAGCAGAACAAATTGTTTAATAACCAGGAGCCTAAAGATAAGAATAGAGCAGATGATGGGTAGAAGAGCACAAACCCTATCTTCAGCTATTAAATAGTTTTGAGGTCTTGGCTACCAGTAAGCCTGTTCCTGTTCTTAAACAGCTGATAAACTCATATTGTGACTATTCTGGGCACCAGCTCTAACTTCCTAGGGACCAGGTACCTTATAACTAGCCTATATGGTCTGGAGCCCACAGAATTAATTAGAATTTCCACTGTACAGGAAGTTTATGAAACCATCTGCTGCATACAGTGTTACTTACCTTCCCTCTCTAGCCTAGTGTCACTACATTGTCTTGTTATCAAATAATTTTAAAACTTTATAAAAGCAGTGAGTCTGCCTATTTGCTTACCTGCCTGTTCCTGTATACCAAAGCTATTCATTTCTGTTCACTCTGAGTATGCCATTTTCCAGGCCACAGAGGTGATTACTATGATCCCTGTACCTACAAGCCCTTAATGATGTATATTTCTTTCCTACCTGAGTTGTAGTATTTCATCAAATGTTCTTCCCTTACTCCACTAAGAAAAATCATTTTCTGCTGAAATTAATAGCTCTGCTTTGCTTTTGTACAGCCTAAAAACAACTGGAAATCTCTGTGCCTATGAATTTTAGGAATGGGGCATTCCACTTGAGTTTGAGTGGATTTAACATGCTACCCCATTGATTGTATATCCTCTTTTAAACAGTTAGCACCATCTGATGATGCTGACAGTTGACAACAGTTTTAGTCCAGATATTTTTCATATGTGCATATTGAAGCTAACAATGGCAACCAGTTGTATAATTAAAAAGAAGAAAAAGAAAAGGGAGAAGAAGGAGAAGAAGAAGATGAAGAAGATGAAAAAAAAAAAAAGCAAGCTCAAGCAGTGTTTTACCAAATGTGATAAATATATATATATATATATTCTGTAGGAATAGAAGGTGTTGCACTTGTTTGAATGACTGGTACCTTATCTTGCTTTTGTAGGGCAGCCAAAGTCAGTTTAGGATGGCGGGAGACATCTCACAAGTTCATTGGAAATATGTCTCCATGGACAGAGCATGTTTGAATCACACTTGAAGTTCCCTGTTGTTAGAAAGGGATGGAACTACTTTGACTTCAGGAGTATTGGAGGTTTTAGGAGCTGCCTGGCATTTTGACTGTATTTTTTTTTTTTTTTAAGATGAATGTGTGTGTGCAACTGCCTGGGGATAAACCACACACAACAGAACCTGAAGAGAATAACATTTGGTGCTAGATTGCCCCATACCATCAGTCATATTATATGCAATGTAAACAGAGTGAAGTAATTTGCTACTTTCCTAGGTTTCATTATGTATATGTGTTTATTTAATCAGAACTAAATGATATTACATGAAGTTCCCCTTGCCCTCCTGAGGAATCCAGATTCAACACTTTCAGCGCTGTTCAGTGCTGGAGAGTGAAGAAAGTGTAACCATAGTGATGGAATGGAAATGATTTTCTTTGTTCAGAGGCTTCAATATCCAACAGACATTACAGTTTTCAAGGTCAAAAATATATTAGGATGAAATAAAAATTAAAGAAAAATGTGCTGGCTTAGCTACAAAAGCTAATTTAGTTTATGCATTATAAATTATGTTAAAATGACTAAAATGAGATTTCTCAGCAAGAACTAAATGTGTGGTTTCACAAAACTAATTTCCAAAGATGAACATGATTACAGAATTTAGCTTTAAAAGCTTTTCAGGCCATCAGAGAAAACAGCAAAGCTATCAATTATCAGACTTTAGTGGTGCCTCTGTCAGAAATATAATGGTATTTTTAGCATTCCACTCAGCATTTACTAAATTAAGAATGTCTACAAACAAATCAATTAATTGGGACATTATTTAATTAAGTAAAACATGTGATCTGCCAAAGAACCTTAAGCAGACAATTATAATAAACATCCCAATAGCTTTCCTCTTCTATTGAAGGAAATAGCAGACCAAGCAATAAAAGAAATATGGAAGCTACAGGAAATGAAATGTTGATCAAACAAGCAAACATAAACTCATGTTTTTTCTGATTCATGTTGCATACTTATGTAATTAAAAAAAATACTTGTTTTGAAAAATCTATGATTTCCTCAGAGAAGGCCAATGCTATCTGTCAGTCATTCCACTCCTGCTAGCCAAATATGTGTATATATATATATATATATATATATATTATATTTCTAGCAATGCATATGTAAATGTAAAAATATGTATTCTCTTATTTGTAGACTGAAGTTTCTGCATGCTAGAAAGTTATTGGCTTCTGATACTTCTATCTATATGACTGGGAATCAATAGTTCAGCTTTAGAGAAAGTTTATTTTGCACCACCTGCTTGTAACCCGCTATGCTACCACCTGACTCCCTTAAACAGAAAGAGACAGTGATGGAAGTGATGAGGGGAGAGGGGAGAGGGGAGAGGGAGGAGTGAGATCTCAGCACTGAAGCTCCTTCTGTTGCAACAGGGGCCAGGATTACACCTGGGTCATGTGCATGACAAAACAAGCATACTATCTGGGAGAGCTATCTTGCTGGGCCTAAGAGTATGTTAAATGAAATATAATGGAGCTCAAGTAAAGTGATACTAAGAACAAGTGTTGGACAGCAATGCTGTGTTAGAAACTTCGGAATTAAATTCTTGAGGCTGGCCGTTACTAGCTCACTGGGTTGAGAACACATGAGGACCTGGGTTCAAGCTTCTAGCCCTCACCTTTAGGGGGAAGCTTCCCAAACAGCAGAGGAGCTCTGCAAATATCTCCTCTTCTCTTTCCATATCTCTTCCTCTCTACCAAAAAGAAAGAAGGAAAAAAATGCATTCTTTGTTTGTTTGTTTGTTTGTTTGTTAATGAAGATTCCAAACATGTAGGAGTGGTGAGCATGTGTATTGGAGAATATCTCATGAGCTGTATTTGACATCTTTGAAATTATTCTCAGAAATCATTGATCTGGGCAGTTATTATCAGACCTAACCTGGTGACCCTTATGTTATCCATGCCAAACTGGTCTTCTGGTTGTCTTTGTTCTTTCTTTCTTCCATTCTCTCAGATTCTTTTACATCCCTGCCATGCACATGGGTTTTCCTACCCTGCTGTGTTTATCTTTCTGAAAAAAAAAACTCAAATAAGAGATGGATGTGGGTTTGCAAGCTACTGACACTTGGTTGTTGAAGAGTGTTATAGGAATCATGAGCAGATGAAGAACTTTTCAAATTGTCATTTCACTAAATACTCATTTCTAAGTTCAAGTTCTGTGACTTGTTCCTCACAACTTTATTACTAAGTAGTAGACTAGAACTTTCATGCTGTGTCACGTGGGGGTAATTGTAATGTTTCTACTCAGTTCTAAATGTAAAAGAGCTTACTATGCTCATCCTCAAAGTGAGGAGAAAACCTTTTATGGTTTAGCCTAAACCTGCTGACTGAGGTGGGGTGCTGTGTGTACTGGTTGTGGCTACAGGGAAGGCACAAACACAGTTCACTCTTTGCTGGATTGACAGCATGAGAGCAAAATGCTTTGCTATACTTCAGGTAATTTTACATGCTATGGGGAAAAACAACTCCTTAAAAAACAACTCCTTAAATACCAGTGTGTGACTCAGTAGCAAAATATGTCTAGACATGTGAAACCTTCCACACTGAAAGAAGTTATTGAAAAATGATTCATTTTCCATCCTCCACCTGCTGCCTGATTCTTCATAATATTGATTTCTGAGAGAAAGAACTTTTTCCAAATGGTAGTACTGAGACTTGTTGCTAATAAGATACATAGTTTTAGCACTCAGCCTTCTTGTACATCAACCACGTGTTAGGAATTGTTTAGGAAAAAAAAAGAGTAGTTATCTTTATAATAAGAATTCAGTTTTCTTAACTGTTTTCTTTTGCCATTCATATTCATTGGAGTTTAGGATCAACTTAAGGTGAATGATACTTGAACTTTTTTTTTTTTTTACCTGCAAGGTTCATTGCTGGGCCTCTGCACTTGGATGATTGTAATGCTCCTGGCAGGCTTATTTATTTATTAATTTGATAGAAGGTGAAAGACTGAACAGGAGAGAGAGGAGAGGGTGGGAGAAGGAGAAACACTATAGCACCACTTCATTGCTCTAGAAGCTTCCTTGTTCAGCTGCTCTCTTGTGGTCACCTGGGGTTCAAACTCTAATACTCATGCATGATAAAGAGTGCACTATACTGGGTGAGTTATCTCCCCAGATACTTTAGAGCAGGATATTATGACTTTAGACATATTCTAGCATAAATATTTATTGTTAATAAAACTGAAGTCTTAATACATGTGTTTTATTTATTTATTTTTTGCCTCCAGGGTTATTGCTGGGGCTCAGTGCCAGCACTATAGATCCATTGCTCCTGGAGGCTATTTTTCCCATTTTGTTGTCCTTGTTGTTGTTATTGTTGTTAATAGCTGTTGTTGTTGTTGGATAGGACAGAGAGAAATGGAGATAGGAGGGGAAGACAGAGAGGAGGAGAGAGAGCTAGACACCTGCAGACCTGCTTGGGAGCTGGGGGCTCAAACCAGGATCCCTATACCGGTCATTGCGCTTTGCAACACGTGTGCTTAACCTACTATGCTACCGCCCAGCCCCAGAGAGACCATGTTTTAAACATTCTCCTGTCTTAGTTGACCTTAGCTTAAACAATTTTTTTTCTCTTTTCTTATAACAAAGAATCAAAATGTATGCGGTTACTCTTGTATGAACAGCCTACTGCTAGAAACAACAACTCTGAAATGTTATTTTCCTTTTCTGATAGTTACCAGACAGTTGCTGCTGCTTCAAGGATCACACCTTTAGAATACAGGATGCCGCGTGGTATGTATAGTACTAAAGATTCTTGCTTCTTTTGTCATAAATCAAAAGCTTTCCAAAGTTGATAAAATTTTGATTTCATCGTAAAACAAATGTTCACTTACAAATCATTGATGAGAGTTCACTTACCTTGAAATTTCTAGTTTCAAGTAATTTGAAATAGCATTCAGGTGTTTGGAAATTGGATAGGTTAGCTATCCAGTAATACCTGACACTTCTTACAATCAAATGTGTATTTTAGTGACTACAACATACTGTGATAGACTGAAACCGAATATAAGTTGTTATAAGTTGTTTTGTTATAAAGGTAAAGAAAATGGGCTTAAAAATACTCTGGGTTTAAATCCGAATTCTAGTTGTTATGTTATAATCATAAGCAGGTCATGTACTATTTAAATTTTTTTTTGTTATCTTTATTTATTGAATAGAGACAGCACAGTATCAAGAGAAAGGGGAAATAGAAAGACATCTGCAAATCTGTTTGACCACTTGTGAAACTTCCTCCCTGCAGGTGGGGAATAGGGGCTTGAACCCAGGTTCTTATGTATTATACTAGGTGCACTCACTCAACCAGGTGCACCACCGCCTAGCCCCTAGCAAGTCATTTTTATACACTTTAGTTTCCTTCTAAGAGAAGTTAAAGATTATTTACATACAGGTGCAGTTGAAAATGAAATAAGGTTAAGATGTGTTGAGAATCAGATACACAGGTTTGAATGTATAGAAAATCACCAATTTACCCATTTTTACTTTTACTTCTTTTTTAAAATAAATTTTAAAATATTTTTTATTCTTTTTCTTTTTTGTTGCCTTTGTTGTTTATCATTGTTGTTGTTACTATTGTTGTTATTGATATCATTGTTGCTGGACAGGACAGAGAGAAATGGTGAGAGGAGGGAGAAGGACAGAGAGGGGGAGCAAAGATAGACACCTGCAGACCTTCTTCACCACCTGTGAAGCGATGCCTCTGCAGGTGGGGAGCCAGGGGCTGGAACTGGGATCCTCATGTTGGTCCTTGTGCTTCAGGCCATATTCTTTTATTTCTGTATTTAACAGGTCTATGTAAACTTTGCTAAGGAGAAACAATAGAGGTCTCCACGGATGGGCTTTGCACTTTTGAGAAGTGTAGTAATAATTTGTTTCTGGGTTTTGCTTCTCAGTGGTGTGTGTGTGTGTGTGTGTGTGTGTGTGTGTGTGTGTGTGTGTGTAATGATGTACACAGATATAGATGGCAGTGAAGGAGGGATGAAGGGAGGGAGAAAAATATTTTTTATTGAATGTCTCCCATGCTTCTCTTACCCATAAAATTTTTCACTTCACGAGGAAGACATTTCTCCTATGTTCAACTAAATAATTAAGCTGAAACTAAAATGACTTTTTGACATCTCATATTTCTAAATTGCATATTTTGTGGCTTGTTTGCTCTTTTATTTCCTTGGGAAAACATTACACGTCTCTGAGGGTTGGGCATAAATATAGTTAGAGTAAATACTGCTCAGGGTAGCATAACAATTTTTGCTTCTCTTCAATTTCCAATTAATATTCCACAAATAGATTGGTATCCAATTATCGTTTCCCTGAGTATATATTTCTTTCCTGTTGAGAATTCTATCCATATCCACCTAGAGAAGAAACACAGCCATTGCTTAATACTTATTTGGAGTCTGAACTTTAGAAGCTACTGGTCACCTCTCAAATATTGCCTTTTCTTTACACAAAGACATCACTGCTGTCTTCTTTACCTGTGAAGATCTGGCCAATGAGGCATACTCAGTTTTGCTAGAGGCTTGTCCCAGAGGTCTATGACCTAGAAGTCTTGTCCTATACAAGCCTTAAGAAACTCTTGTCATGTGCAGTGTTTTCTAAATATGAATGTGTTAGCATAATCTCCTTTTTCCTTTGATCTTTCTTTTACATACCTTTTCTTCCCTTCCTGCTTCTTTGTTTCTGCTTCCTTATCGGTATCTGTTCTTACACTTCTCTCTGTCCTTCTCTTCCTGTCCCTGTTTGTGTCTCTTTCCTCCACTTGTTCTCTCTCTCTCCTATCTGGATAAGTTACAGTAGGGGTTCACTCTGAGTGATGGATAATAATCTGTATTAACACACTGATGTGCTACAGATTAAGAATGCAGCACTCCTAGAAGTATGGTAAATGGGATCATGCCAGAGTATAGAAGCAGACTTGAGGAGGAGGGCAAAGTACTAATACCAAACATTCCTCTAGAGGGAGCTGATGATCAGGCTAGAGAAAGACAATAGTGAGACCGGTCAAAAACCAGTGAGGAGATTTTTAATGGCAGTATTACAGGAATGAGTAGGACTGAGCAATAAATACTAAACCTGTTGATTAAAAAAAAGGTGTCTGTAATGAACAACTGCTATGGACATCATCTTATGCTATGTATTCATGTTGTAATTCTGACATCCTGATTTCATCCCTGGAGAATAATTTAAAAATGTCATGAATTTACAGTAACCCATCCTTTGATCTAGACACCTTTATGAAGTATTTGCTGGGCTTATCTTATGTGCTATATTCTGTGGCAGTTTTTGGTGTTGGAGAACTAAACGTCATTGTCTCTACTTTCAGCAAATAACAATGTAACAGAAGAAATAAATGTACTAAGAGGTGGAAATAATTAATCTATCAATGTCTGGTACCTAATAAATCCTCAGTAAGAAATAATATGGGCCAGTGAGATAATTCTCTTGGATAGTGTGATACTTTGTCATGTGCACAGTGGACATTTGAGCCAGCCCTTACTCCTTTGAAGATTTGGTCCTATAGTCTCTTTTATTACTTCTGTGCCTCTCTGTCTCTCTCTATATAAAATATATATATATATTAGGAATGACTAGAATTTTGTAGATCAATCTTGGTTTGAAGTTAAGATGTTAACAGTGAAGTTCTTTTTGGAATGTGAACCAGCTGCTGAGCTAAGTAAGATAGTTTTAGACTGATTCCTGTTCCAATTGGAACATGATCACTGACCTGAGACTACAGCCATGTTGCCTCAGTTGACAAATGAAGCTTGCTAGCCCCCAAGCACAGCATTTGCAATTTCAAATAGCTAGAGAAGGAAGAGAACAGTCCTCACACACTCCTTTTATTTCACAAACACACATAGCTTCAGCTTTGATTATAGTGTTAATGTAAACCTGTGGGAATCTCTACAACTTATGTTTTGGAGGGTTATGTGCATCACCTCAGGAAATGCTACTCTAATTTTGGAAGGTGGGTCCCACATTAAAGATGCCAGCATTCAAATGAGTAATGTCAAAAATGCTAGAATACTTGCTGAAAGTAGCTGACTTAGCTTGCTGTTCTGAAACAAGCAGAGTCATTGATTAGTGTCCCTAGCTGCAAGTGCATTTCTTCTTTTTTTAAAAAAAACTAACTTTTGCACTGGCTGAGCAATACAGCACGGGACTTATAATGCATAGGACCAGGTTCTGATTCAGCATGCACTCGTTTGTCTCAGAAAAAAACTATAAATTATTATTGTTTTTATTCTAATATATAAAATATTTTAACTTTGCTGAAGAGTTTGCCTATGTCAACAGAGAATGTTTAAGATGAAATTCTTAAGGGGGCAGGGCAGTAATACACAGGGTTAAGTGCACATAGTATGAAGCGCAAGGCCCCATGGAAGGATATGGTTCGAACCCCAGGTTCCCCACCTGCAGGGGGCAGGGGCCACTTCTCAAGAGGTGAAGCAGGTCTGTAGGTGTCTTTCTCTCCTCCTCTCTATCTTTCCCTTTTATCTCAATTTTTTTCTGTCCTATCCTATAAAAAATGGAAAAAATGGCCTCCAGGAGCCATGAATTTGTAGTGCAGGCAACAAGCAAGCCCTAGCAATATGCCTGGAGGCAAAATAAATAAATAAAATAAAAATTTTAAAAATCTTTTTTTTTTCCTCTAGGGTTATGACTGGGACTCAGTGCCTGCTTTATGAATCTACTGCTGCTGGAGGCTATTTTTTCCATTTTGTTGCCCTTGTTGTTTATCGTTATTGTTATTGCTTTTGTTGTTGTTGGATATGACAGAGAGAAATGGAGAGAGGAGGGGAAGACAGAGAGGGGGAGAGAAAGATAGACACCTGCAGACCTGCTTCAGAGCTTGTGAAATGAACCCCCCCACCCCCGCAGGTGAGGAGCTGGGGGCTCCAACCAAGATCCTTAAGCCAGTCGTTGCACTTCACGGCATGTGCGCTGAACCCGCTGGGCTAGCTACCAGCCCCCAAAATTAAAAAAGATTTTTTAAGATATTTATTTTATTTTTTATTCCCTTTTGTTGCCCTTGTTTTATTGTTGTAGTCGTTGTTGGCTAGGACAGAGAGAAATGGAGAGAAGAGGGGGAAGACAGAGAGGGAGAGAGAAAGATAGACACCTGCAGACCTGCTTCACCACCTGTGAAATGACTCCCCTACAGGTGGGGAGCCCGGGGCTGGAACCGGTATCCTTACTCCAGTCCATTAACGCTTTGCACCATGTGTGCTTAACCCGCTGCGCTCTCGCCCTATTGCCTTAAAAAAGATCTTAAAAAAATAAATTCTTTGAGAAAAAGTAGCAATAGTTAGTAAAATGTAAGTTCAAAAGATCTTTACAAAATAAATATATAAAATATTTAAAATAAATATATAAAAAATAACACCCACCTATGTGTAAGACTTAGTGAAAAGTATATTATTATGGTGGTTATTACAGAGGGTAAGGGAACAGAATTTAGGTAATGGATGTGTTGTGCGAATATACCCCTATTACTATTACATCACTAATAAACAGTTAACAAAATTAAAGAGATGGTTATCCTTCTAGACTAGTTAATGTTCAAACAGGTTGTTTATGTTGCTTAGTAACAATACAAGTAATTTCTAACTTTGTGAATGCAGAAAATGCTCTTTAGAGGAAAACAAAAGTCATCCTTCTGATTAAATTTTTTTATTTCTTTATTGGGGGATTAATGTTTTACAGTCAACAGTAAATACAATAGTTTGCACATACATAACATTTCTCAGTTTTCCACATAACAACCCCCACTCTAATTAGATTTTTAAAAATGTCTTCTGATGGTGTTTGACAAGTAGACCATAGGACTTGCAAGTGTGTATTCCGGAGACCAGCCCCAGAACAGCATAGGCTAGAGCTAAATTATTCTTTGAATTCTGTCTCGTTTTCATTAAATAAATGAACACACACATATAAATAAAAATTTGAAAATATATTCAGATAAAAGGGCAAATTATTTGCTAAAACTGCAATAAAAATGTTTCCTCAAAAAATTTCTCTGTGTATGGATGTTCTTTGAAAAGTGGAATCATCAAATCTGTGTGACAAGTGGTGTTGAAGGGCCATTATTTAATTGTATTGGCCTGAAATGATTGAATTTGCTGTGAATGGAGAGAAGAATGACTTGGTATCTGATTTTGGAGAATAAGAAATGCCACTGTTTAGCTTTCACTCCTCCAAAGGACCACAAGGAGAGTGGGCTTTGAAGAGGTCACTTCTTTAAAAAAAAGCCAGAGTCTAAAACCCATACTTGTAAAAAATAATGTAGAGTGTTATATATGTATTTTTTCATGGTTAAGTGCATATTTTGATTTGTAAATACCTTAAACATATTTTGAAATATTTTATGAGTCTGAATGAGTTAAATTATCTCCATTTTTCCAAAATATTGTGTCATTTGGAAGGTTAGAATACTGAATACTTGTCCTCAATAAATGTATAATCTGTGGATACAAACAGATTCCTTTGCATATAAGACATAGTAAATTGGTCAGTGAAAGAATCAGTCATGAAATGATACATGATTTTAAAAAAGAATGACAGCAAAAAAAAAAAGAACCAAAAAAGAAAATAAGGAACATATATTTTCACTTTTTGAATGATTTGGAGTATTTTTTTTTTCTTTACTAGAGTGCTGCTCAGCTCTGTATAATTATGGTGGTGGCGGGAAAATGAATTTGGGGACTTTTTGTGCCTCAGGCATGAAAGTCTTTTTTTTTTTAAGTGGCTTATAATTTTTGTTTATTTTAATTTTATTAGCGACTTACTATTAATTTATAAAGTCATAAGGTAATAGTTATAATTCTGCCTCGTTCCCACCAGCAGAGTCCTGTATTCCCATTCCCTTCATTGGGAGCTACAGTAATTCTCCCAAGATTGCAGTTATGGGTTAACTATTATTTCTATAGCTATCTGTCTATACTTGTATGTATTTGCCATTGTCCCCCATTGTCCTGTCTTCTTTTCCTTTCTAAGTCAAACCTACACCTACTACTACTTTTTCTCTTCTCTCTCTGGGTCCTGGTAGAGTCGGAGTTCAGAGCCCCCTGGTCATCTTCCCGTTACCATTTCTTCCCCTCTGAGAGTATGGGCCAAATTTTTTTGGGGGGGTGTTGCAGAACATGGGAGTTCTGGCTTCTGTAATTTATTCTTCACTGGACATGGGCATTGGCAGGTGGATCCATATCCCCAGCCTGTGAAAGTCTCTTTGCATAGCCATTACACTATTCTCCAGCCCTAATGAATTTGGAGTATTTACATTTGTTTGAAGGTACTGTAAATAATTGTTCCATGAGAAAATTAATGTTAATAATAAAGTTAAAAGAACTATATTCTAAACACCCTCCACCAACCTCTTGTATGTTTCAAAGGTTTCAAGTACTATAAAAATTTAGAATGTCATATCATGAGTGCTTATCTCCCTTACTTGTGTACTTACTTATATGGGGGGGGGTGTCTTTTTTGTTGTTATACTCTCTTACTTATTTATTTATTTACTTTTTGTTGCCCTTTTTTATTGTTGTTATAACTATTGTTGTTGATGTCATTGTTGGATAGGACAGAAAGAAATGGAGAGAGGAGGGGAAGACAGAGAAGAAGAGAGAAAGATAGACACCTGTAGAACTGCTTCACCGCCTGTGAAGCGAACCCCCTGTAGGTGGGGAGCTAGGGGCTAGAACTGGGATCCTTATGCCAGTCCTTGAGCTTTGTGCCACATGTGTTTAACCCATTGCACTACTGCCTGACTCCCTGTTGTCATACTCTTAATAAAGCATTTGGTGGAGTAGGTGTTAAATGAATGTTCATTGAATTAAAAGCAAATAAACCCGTTTATCATCTATGTTGGCTTCTCTTTGTTTCTTTTCTGTCTCAAGGTTTTACAAATGTCTTCTCTCTTCTCAGAAAGTTCTTCTTGTCTTTCTTCTCTGTGTTCTGGCACCATTCCTGTCTTAGAGAACACTTTTTTGATTACTGTCAAAGTGAGTGCACTCTATTGCCATCTCAGATCCTTATTTTTCCCTGGTAAAAGGATAAACCTTGTTTTATGTTCTTCTCTCTTCACTTCCTTGTACCTGTTGCAATGTGTTGTAATTTTATGATGGCAGAAATATCTGGGTACATAGAAATAAGTAAGTTAAGGTATAAATAACATTTGTGTATAAGTTACACTCATTAAGAGTCATTATTCTGTGCTACAATGTAGACTGTTTTATGATCTATGCATAGTTTCCCATGCCCCACATACACCCTAACATCTCTTTCTTCCCCCCTGATCTAGCACCTTACTGTCTTGAGATAGGGTGGAAAATTATTTGGATGTAGTGTATAGATTGTGAGGAAACATAGATGTTTAGAATAGGATACCTTGCTTGGAAAATTTAGGTATGTGATACATTCTGGAAAATGCCTATGTTTTTAACACTTATGGTTTTCTTGTTTATCTGAATTCTCTCTTTCCCCCTCCCATCCTGTCTCCCCTTCCCTCAAGTGTTTCTTGCTATAAGAACATACACGTTTTATAAGATCATTTCTGAATATCCTACGTGTTAAACATTGTTTTTCCTACTTATATGAGATCATTTTATAGTAGAAACGTGTGCCCTGCTTGACTCTTCAGCTTCATTTATACAAAGGAGACAGCAAGAGTGTACACTTGTTCACAAGAGTAGAGTGTTCTGGAGTGCTTTAGGGAAGGCTTTGTTCCTAATGACCATCTCAGGAGCATCAGCATCTTATAATGAGACTGTTGACACTAGAGGTGGCAGTAATAGCAAAATATAGATAATTTAATAACCGTTGTCCACCCTCCAAATAGTAATATCTGCAAGAAATGCTCTGACTCAGTGCCTTTCATGAGTATCTTTGGAATCTCAATTTAAGCATCTTCATTATGAACTCAGGGTATCACTGGGAAGTCTCATTTGCTTGATTTGCCATGATAATTCCCTGATCTAGAATCACTGTGAATGTCATGTTTTCTACTGCTGATCCAAGCAATTCCTACTTACTCTCAATTTAGCTATGCCAGCTCTTCCTTCTTCACCACTGTCCTTTGTACCTACAGTCATGGCAGCACCAATAATAATGCATGTCTAAGGTGTCTAGAAGGGGTATAGCTGAGGAATAAAGCAGTTGAATGAATAATGCATGTCTTTGGGCAAACAAGACAACTCAATTGTGCCTGTCTTGTCATGTATTTGACCACAGTTCAAGTCTGGCCCCACTGCATTGGAAGGAGGTTCAATGCAATGGTATTTTCTTTTTTTCTCTCTTTTTCTTTTTCTATCTATATGAAAAAGTCAACTTGGAGCAGTAATGTCCTGGAGATGACTGTATGTATATACATACATATACATACATATGTACATACATACATACACACATGTATATATGTATATATTAAACCTTAAATTTCCATCATAGTTGTAATTTTCAAAGGTCCTTTACAGAGAATACTCCACTGACTCTAACATGTTAGAGAGCTGTAACTGAAATTATTTTCTTAAAATCTTGTAATTACTAATCAATCCTTTAAAATTTTTGATAGAACCATGATATGAATTTCCCTAAATCTGTCTAGAGTAGATCTTTGCTACTCTAGTGGAACTTATGAACCAATAGTATAGCAACATTCTGAAAACTTCTAGACATGTAAATTCTCAAACTGCCACTATACTATGGAATCAGAATCTGTATTTTAATGTAATTCTCAGGTAATTTGTGGCATAATGAAGTTTGAGAAGCACTTACAGATGATTAGATCAATTTTTCTTATTTTCTCCCTCGTGATTGTAACCAAATTAGCTTTTGCATTGCCAACGACTCTCTCTTGCCTTACTGGTTATATATAATTGAATAGTGAAGTTTCTTAAAGACTCTGTTTTTCTAGATTGAAGCCATAGATTTTCCAGATACACTGAAACTTGTCTGAATGGGCAGTAGACCGTTTTTATGAGCCCTTGTTTCAGTGACATGAATCACACACATACATACACGCACACACGCACACACACACACACACAAAAGAAATCTACTAACACCAGTGACAATGCATGCTTACATTACCATTATATTGTCCTGTTTTCAGAAATACTGTTCTGTTTTCAAAACACTTCAATTTGTAAAATTTATTCATTGTGTTAACTAAACAGCTCAGTGACGGGGAGTAGAAATGGTATTGTTATGTCCTTTTTGCAAATGCAGAGCTGAGACTTATATAATGAATACAGTTCCCTGATAAGAGAACTGAAACACTACTTGACTTTTGTTCTCCTTTCATGGTACAAACCAGAACAAGTAACAAGTGAACAAGTGCAAGTGAGAACACAATTATAACAATGAGTGACTACTGTTTTGAAGATTTGTTATATTACCAGGATAGGTTTAATATAAGCCTTATGGCCCAAAGATTATGTCTTCATGCCTTGAGGGGTTTTATAGCTTAAATCTTTTATTAAACAGAAAAAAATTAACTGGAGAAAAATATTCCACATGAGATATGCTGCTAGAAAATAGCTGAAAGCAATATTGCCAACATTTTGACAGGCTTATTTGGGTTAAGGCGCTATCTACTTCTATTGTCTTTGAAAATGTTAAAGGAATGCCAAGTTTGTGTTCACATCTCTTCAATTTATGAAACTCAAATGAATTCTAGTTCAAATGGCATTGGTTTGCAATGAAATGCTTCATGCCAACTTTGGAACAAATCCTCAGGTATAGTTCTAAACCATTGTACTCTTTAGTGCTGGAGCAATCTGTTATTAGAAAGCAAGTCATTCTTTTAAATTCCTGCCTAGAATACAAATAAGATACATTGTTTTTATTTTTTAAATTTTACTCTTTGTACTTTTCCAAGGAGAATTATGTTTATTTGATACCTTTTGAAAGGACTTAATATTGTTTCTGAAGAATACTTCTGTTACTTTCTATGTTCAAACTAATGAATGTCCCTTCCTTGTGTTAAAGATGCCTGACTGTTTAGGGGCACCTGAGAGTCTTTTGGTCATGGACATATATGAACTGGAAGACAAACTGGTCACTGGCTCAACTGAGAGATGTTTCATATAGAGGTTACTTTACCCTGGATAATCTGGTATGACTACCTACCACATGTGCTTCCCAGACCAGATCATACTGCCTATATCACTAAAACCCTGTGATTGTTTGTTTCTAGTGGTCTAGGCTTCTATTTGATTCCCTTTGGCTTTCTATCAGCATCCCAGTTTTGCTCCTTAGACTCCCTCGAACTAATGAATCTTTGCTTTTTTAAAATTTATATTTTATTAGTGATTTAATATTGATTTACAAAATTATAAGATAATAGGGTTATAACTCTATATGATTCCCACCACTAGAGTTGTGTATCCCTATCCCCCCACATTGGAAAGTGCAGTAGTTATCCCAAGGTCAGAGATATGGGCTGATTCTATAACTATCGATCAGTACCTATGCACACAGACATTATGTATATATGTATATGTATTTTTTACCTTTTTTTTCCAGTGGTACTGCCTTCACATCCTAAGTCACCCCATACACATATATTCGTGAAGCTTTTATTTAATACATTTTAAAATGTGCATTTCTATTTAAGGGAGAGACATGAAAATACATATAAGCATAATGACCCACTGTTTATTGTTTGTTCTACTCAAACAAACAATAAACAAAGGAAGGGTAGAGCTATGAAAATCAGTTTTCTATGCAAGTAGAGAGATAAATGTTGACTGTTGATGAAAAACATGAATGCCTATCCCAATCTGACTTTCTGGTTACCAGAATTTTCTTTTTATCTTCTTATTCCAAGTAAAATACACTCTTCCCCCATTCCACAAAGGGAGATAACCCTATATCCGATCCAGTCAGAATATTAAACACAAAATCTGAAATCTCTGGTAATATTATTTTAGAAATGTTGCAAGATATTGGGTTGCAATATCTTTTGCATACTTTTATTTGCAAAAATGCTTCATGACTTTTCCAGCAACCTAATATTTGTATCAATCCCAGATAAGGTTCCAGGTGATACAGGAACTAAAACAGCAAATTATTAATATCTTTACTATCACCTGTAAACCATAGTAAACCAGTACCTGGGGAATTTCAATAAATACTTCTTTTTAAGATTTAAAAAAATATTTATTTATTTATTTATTCCCTTTTGTTGCCCTTATTGTTTTTATTGTTTTTGTTATTGATGTTGTTGGATAGGACAGAAGCTGATTTTGAAACAGGAAGAAGTCTTGACTGTCCAGGTGGGTCAAGATAATTCTAAGGGTCCTTAAAAGCAAAAATAGATGCAGAGGGACTGTCTAAGTCAGAAGGCTGCAACAAGGAAGACTTGACCAGTCATGCCTAGCTTTGAAAATGAAAACAGGTCAAGAAGTGTGGGAAGACTTAGAAGCTTGAAAAGTAAGGGAATGGATTACTTCCTAAAAACTGCAGAAAGTAACAGCCATATGAATACCTGCATTTTAGCCCAGAATGACCCACAATAGGAATATCCAAACCATAAGAATGATTTGCTTTATTTTAATCCAGCAGATTTGTAGTATTTTGTTATAGAACCAACAAAAACAGTGCACATAGTTTTTTTTTAACACTGTTGCAGTGTTCTTTGTTATTATTTTTTTTAAGATTTATTTGTCAGTGAGAATGAGGAAAGGAGAGAGAACCAGAGCATCACTCTGACATATAAATGCCAGGGCTCAAACTTGGTATGTCATGCTTGGGAGTTCTTTTTTTTTTTTTTTTTGGCACCAGGATAATTGATTGGGCTAGGTGACTGCATGACTGCATGATTGAAGAAGTGCTGCTACCATTTCCCCCCTTTCTGATATAGGTTGAAAACACACACACACACACACACACACACACACACACACACACACACACACACCTCAAACCCATCTCTGCACATGGCAACATGTATACTCTACTGGATAAGTCACCTTCAGCCAGGCATAACAGGACTTGAGTTTCAATAAACACATTTTTAAAAGAAAAAAAAATTAATTACTAAAAAAAACCTTTTTCCCCCACAAGGTTTATCACTTAGTGTCATGGGTCCCTAGGAGCATACCTGAAATAGACTTTCTAGTTTCTTTCCATCCTACGATTCATAATCTCATTTGCTCTATTCCTACTTTTTGGTTCCTGTTCATAAATCATTTTTTCCTGCTTTGTATATTACTGCCTTTTCAGCCACCAAGTTGCAGATGCTATCATGATTCCATCCTGACTTCCCTGGGCAGAAGACCTCACCAGTGTGTATTGGAACCTCACCTCTCTAGAGCCCAACCCAATAGGGAAACATAGAAACAGGCTGGGGGTATGGATCAGCCTGTCAGTGCCTATGACCAATGGAGAAACTATTACATAAGCCAGAAATCCCACCTTCTGCACCCTTAAAAAGAATTTTGGTCCGTACTCCCAGTGGAGGAGAAATGATAGGGGAAGATGATCAGATGACTCTGAACTCCAACTCCATCAGGACCCAGAGAGAGAAGAGGGAAAAAAGAAGGACATTCAGAAATAGTAATAGGTGTGGGTGTGACTTGGGAGGCAAGAGAGTGCAGGAGTTTTTGGGAAAAAATGGGCAAATATACAAAAATATATACAGATATAGAAATAATAGTCAATAATAGAGAACGACTGTAGCTTCCAATGGAGGGAATGGGGATACAGAACTCTAGTGGTGGGAACAGTGCAGAATTATACCCTTGTTATTTGATAATTTTGTAAATCAATACTAAGTTACTAATAAAACTAAATGAATATTAAATGCTAGAAATTTTTCCAGTCTGACATCAATTTAGGAATCAGAAAATAGGGTCCAGGCAGTGGTGAATAGGGGCCAGGCAGTGGCACACCTGGTTAAACACTTATACTACAGTGCTCAAGGACCCAGGTTCAAGTCCCTGGTCCCCAACTGTAGGAGGAAAGCTTCATGAGGGGTGAAGCAGGGATGCAGGTGTATTGCTGTCTTTATCTAAATTAACATTTATTAAAAGAAAGTATAAATTAATTGCAGTATACAGTTTGAGCGTCAGATTTTGTGAGTATGTTCAGAGAGAAATGACTGAAGGAAAAATATGAGTACTAACAATATAAGTGATGGGACTATTATTGGTTATAATTTTTTCCAGTTTCATTATTTGTGTTATCTACATTATCAGTATTTACTTTTATGTTCCAAGTAGTAAACACAACAATAATAAAAACATACTCCATACTAAGAAGACTGTATAATGCCTTATTTGAAGACATGTGAATAAAACTGTTAAAATGGAAATTGTAAATTAAAACCATATATTTTAAAAATGTTTTATTTAGTTTATTATTTTAATGAGAAAGTGTAGCTACAGAGAGAGAGATACCAGAACAATGCTCAGTTCTGGATTATGGTGGGGCTGGGGAGTGAACCTGGGACCTCAGAGCCTCAGGCTTGAAAGGCTTTTGCATAACCATTATACTGTCTCCCCAGCCCTAAAACCATATTTTGTATGCAAAATTCTAAGACTGAACTTCTAAATTTCCTATTGCCTATGTCATTAAAAATTTATCTTAAGTATGCTGTGAGGGTGCTTTGATATGGAATTGCTATTTCTGTTTTTGTTTGTTTTTTTGCCACCAGGGTTATCACTGGGGCTTGGGTGCCTACATTAGGAATCCACTGCACCTGGAGGCTATTTTTTTCCCCTTTTGTTGTCCTTGTTGTTAATCATTGTTATTATTGCTATCATTGTTATTGGATAGGACAGAGAGAAATTGAGAGAGGAGAGGAAGACAGAGAGTGACACCTACAGACCTGCTTCACCACTTGTGAAGTGCCCTCCCCTCAGCAGGTGTCCCCAGGGCCTCTAACTGGGATCCTTATGCGGGTCCCTGTACTTTGTACCATGTGTGCTTAACCAGCTGCAGTACTGCCTGTCCCCTGGAATTGCTATTTCAAATCAGTTTTCATTTAGTTTGGGAGAGAGAAAAAATTAGATAATCTAGGTGTGCTCAATGTAACCACATGAACCCTTAAAGGTAAAATAGGGGAGTCGGGCAGTAGCACAACAGGTTAAGTGCACGTGGCGTGAAGCGCAAGGACCAGCATAAGGATCCTGGTTTGAGTCCCCAACTCCCCACGTGCAGGGAAGTCACTTCACAATGGTGAAGCAGGTCTGCTGGTGTCTGTCTTTCTCTGCCCCTCTCTGTCTCCCCTCCTCTCTCCATTTCTGTCTATCCTATCCAACAACGATGACATCAATAACAACAATAACTACAACAATAAAACAGGGGCAGCAAAAAGGGAATAAATAAATATTTTTTAAAAAAGGTAAAATAGGCAGCTAAGATCATCAAGTTATAGAGATGTAGCACAGGAAGTGATCAGAGATAATAAACGTATGTAAAGAACTCCACTTAACCATTGCTAACTTAAAAGAAGAAGGGAACCACAATTCAAGGAATACATGTAGGTTCTAACAGTTAAGAACAACCCCTGGCTGACTGCAAGGCAACTAGAATCTTATTTCTCCAGTTGCTTTGTATGGAGTATTGTGAATTGAGTGAGTATGGAAGTATTGATAGATTATTCCCCAGAGTCTCTGATGAATGAAACAGCTCTGTAGCACCTTGACTTGAACCTAGCAAGACCCACATTTATGTTGTGGTAAGGGGCCTCATTTTATTATATCAACAGTAAAATATTAACGTGGGTATTTCTCACATTTTCCAAAGTTTGTGAGACTCCACTTTGCTTTTTACAAAGTATCTACCTTGGCTCTTGTTTTCACTAACTGGAAGACTTTCAAAGACAGTTTCTTCTTTTATGACAAAACCTGAAAAGCACGACTAGTACAGTATCTGTACAAGAGGTAGTGGCACCCAGAGTATCAAGAGTTGCATAGCCAAGTTCCTTCCCAGGAGCTATTTTGTGCAGGCTGTGCTCTTGCAGTATATCATTCCTACTTTTGCTATGTATTAGTGCTATTTTACATTTTATGTGTTACTGAGTATGATTTGGTAGACTACTGGGTCGAGAATCCTAAAATTTTATTTTTCATAAAAATTAATGATAGTTATTTCTTCACTTTTTGCGTTTTCAGCTTTGAAAAGTTTTCATAGGAACTTTCTGCTTTTGAGGAACTAGGGAAACCAGTATACCATGAAATGGAGCTGAGCAGAATTGCGTTGATTCAAAGCACTAATACAGTTACTGGGAACAGGGATTAAATACAGCTTTGAACTTCTTGGCGATCAAGGCAGAAAAGGAAGCAGAGGATGATAATTTTATGCATGAGGTTTCAAACATTCCTGTGACAATCACTTTCATGGGAACCTGCATGTAGTGATACTCCCAGGCACCTCTTTGCTCTCAGTGCTAGGCTATGTTGAGTCCTGTCTTACTGTACTTTTGCACAGAATCATTTTTTCCCTTTTTAAAAAATCATCTTTTGTGTGGTATTTCTTATAGAAACCATATTATTTATCACCACCTCTAAAAAATATTACATTTTATTTAATAATATTTTAATAAATATTTCAGTCAAAAACACTTCTGAAATTCTTTTTTAATTTCTATTTATAAAAAGGAAACACTAACAAAACCATAGGATAAGAGGGGTACAACTCCACCCACTTCCCACCACCAGAACTCTGCATCCCATCCCTGATACCTTTTCTATTCTTTATCCCTCTGGGAGTATGGACCCAGGGTCTGTGGGGTGCAGAAGGTGGCAGGTCTAGCTTCTGTAATTGCTTCCCCACTGAACTTCTGAAATTCTAAGGGCAGTCAACATTTAAAACCCAAAGTGAATCAGTAATTGTGGAATGAGTAGTGGTGCACTTCATAGAGTGCATACATTACCATGTGCAACAACCTGGGTCTTAGCCCCTAATCCTCTGGTGGGGAGGAAGCTTCACAAGCAGTGGAGCAGTGCTGTAGGTAGGTCTCTCTCTTTCCATTTCTATCTCTATAAGAAAAAAGAAAGGAAAAAATTAGCCACTAGGAGTGGTGGAGTTGTCATGCATTCATGGAATCCCAACAATAACCATGATGGTAAAAAGAAAAAAAAATCAATGATGTTCTAACATTTTCCCAATTTAGGCCAGTGTAAATACTGGGGGAAAGTTTCTGCAATGATTAAAGAATAAAAGTTTGAAAGAAGTAGTAAACATGAGCTATGTTATTTACCTGCATAGACTAATCTTTCAATAAACTGAATTAGAACATTTTCCCATCCTGTACAGGATGAGTTTCAAATTCTTCAACATGACACAAAAGCTTCAATATCTGGCCCCCATTTCTGCCCTTGTCATAAAAGCACCTAAATTCCAACACTAACTTAGTAAATCTCTCGACTCTACATTTTCTTTATTTTTTAAAAAAGATTTTTATTTACAAAAAGAAAACATTGACTAAACCATAGGATAAGAGGGGTACAGCTTCACACAATTCCCACCACCAGAATTCTGTATCCCATCCCCTCCCCTGATAGCTTTCCTATTCTTTAACCCTCTGGGAGTATGGATCTAAGTTCCTTGTGGGATGCAGAAGGTTGAAGGTTCGGCTTCTGTAATTGCTTCCCCGATGAACATGGGCATTGATAGGTCAATCTACACTCCCAGTCTGTCTTTCTCTTTCCCTTGGGGAAAGGCTCTGGGGTAGCAAAGCTCCAGGACCTATTAGTAGGGTTGTCTGTCCGAGGAAGTCTGGTTGGCACCCCGCTAGAATTTGGAACCTGGTGATTGAAAGAGAGTTAACATACAAAGCCAAACAAATTGTTGACCAATCATGGACCTAAAGGGTGGAATAGTGCAGGTGAAGAGTTGGGGGGGGGGTCTCTGTTTTGTAGGTAGCTAGTAGGCATATTTTAGTTATATTCCAAAGGGCCTGTGGCTATACTACTGTTTTTTTTTCGTTGTTGTCTGTTTTTTATCCCTGAACCTGAAATCCCACCACCAAAAGACTGTCCCATCCCATTCCCCCTCCATCCCCCCCCCCCCATGAAGCTGAACATCTGCCTTCACTCTCAACCCGGGGTTTTTACTTTGGTACCCTACTCCAAATTCAGTCAAATCCTGCTTTGAGCTTCCCTTTCTGTTCTTCTTTCTCAACTTCTGTATATGAGTAGGATCATCCCATACTTATCTTTATCTTTCTGACATAGCTCACTTGACATAATTCCTTCTAGCTTCATCCAAGATGGGTCAGAGAAGGTGGGTTCATTGTTCTTAATAGCTGCGTAGTGTTCCATTGTATATATATACCACAACTTTCTCAATCACTCATCTGTTTTTGGGCACCTGGATTGCTTCCAGATTTTAGCTTATGAATTGTGCTGCTATGAACATAGGTATACACATTTATTTTTGGTTGGATATTATGGAATCCTTGGGGTATATCCCTAGGAGAGGGATTACTGGGTCATATGGAAGGTCCATGTCTAGCCTTGTGAGAGTTCTCCAGACTGCTCTCTACAGAGGCTGGACCAATTTGCATTCCTACCAGCAGTGCAGAAGGGTTCTTCTGTCCCCACAGCCTCTCTAGCATTTGTTGCTGCTATCCTTTTTGATATATGCCATTCTCACAGGGGTGAGGTGGTATCTCAATGTTGTCTTTATTTGCATTTCTCTGACAATCAGCGACCTGGTGCAATTTTTCATATGTTTGTTAGCCTTTTGGATCTCTTCCGTAGAGAATGTTCAGTTCATATCCTCTGCCCATTTTTGGATGGGGTCATTTGCTTTTTTGTTGCTAAGTTTGCATACTTTGTATACTTTGGTGATTAGTCTCTTGTCTGATGTCTGTGAAGAACTCCCATTCTGTGAGGGGTCTCTTTGTTTGTGTGATAGTTTCTTTAGCTGTGCACAAGCTTTTAATTTGATGTAGTCCCATTGATTTGTTTCTGCTTTAGGCTTCCTTGCAGTTGGTTTTTATCATCAAAGTTGTCCTTGAGGTGTAGGTGGGAAATTGTTTCACCAGTGTTTTCCTCTAAGTATTTGTTTGTGGTCTAACATCCAGGTCTTTTAACCATCTGGAGTTGATTTTTGTTTCTGGTGAGTTAAGGTGGTTCAGTTTCATTGTTTTGCATGTTTCAACCCAGTTTTCTTATCACCATTTATTGAAGAGTGCCTCCTTCTTCTATTTAATACTTTGGGCCCCTTTATCAAAGATTAGATGTCCATAGTTGTGGGGGTTTAGTTCTGGGCTTTCAAGTCTGTGTACTGGTCTGTGTACCGATTTTTGTTCCAGTACCAGGCTGTTTTGATGATTATGGCCTTGTAATATAGTCTGAGATCTGGGAGTGTGATGCCTCCATTTCTGTTTCTTTTCCTCAAGATGGTTTTGGCAATTCTATATGTTTTCTGGTTCCAGATAAATGACTGTAGTTTTTGTTCTATTCTCTTAAAGAATCTTGGTAGAACTTTAATGGGTATTGCGTTAAATTTGTATATGGCTCTGGGAAGAATATTCATTTTGATGATATTTATTCTTCCAATCCATGAGCATGGGATATCTTTCCATTTCTTTCCATTTTCTACTTCCTTGATTAGTGACTCATAGTTTTCAGTATACAAGTCTTTCACTTCTTTACATCTTTGGTCAGCTTTATTCCTAGGTATTTTATTGATTTTCCTGCAACAGTGAATGGGAGTGATTACTGGATGTCTTCTTCTTCTTCAGATTTAGTGTTTGCATAAAGAAATGCCACTGATTTTTGTACATTGATTTTGTAGCCTGACACCTTGTTATATTGCCTAATAACTTCCAGTAGTTTTCTTCTGGGTTCTTTAAGTTTTTCTATGTATACTGTCATATCATCTGCAAATAGTGTGAGCTTGACTTCTTCCCTTCCAATCTGTATTCCTTTGATTTCTTTCTCTTGCCTGATTACTATGGCAAGAACTTCTAATACTGTGTTGAAGAGTAATGGTGATACTGGACAGCCCTGTGTAGTCCCCAATCTAAGAAGGAATGCTTTCAGCTTCTGTCCATTGAGTGTGATGTTGGCTGTAGGTTTGCTATATATAGATTCTACTATCTTGAGGAATTTCCCATCTATTCCCATTTTTTGTAGGGTTTTGAGCATGAATGGGTGTTGGGTTTTGTCAAAGGCTTTCTATGCATCTATTGAGATAGTCATGCAATTTTTGGTTTTGCTTTTATTGATGTGGTGAATGACATTGATCGACTTACCTATATTGAACCAGCCTTGCATTCCTGGGATAAATCCCACTTGGTCGTGATGAACAATCTTTTTGATATACTGCTGTATCTGTTTGGCCAGGATCTTGTTTATTATTTTGGCATCTGTGTTCATCAGAGATACTGGCCTGTAGTTTTCCTTTTTTGTTGTGTCCCTATCTGCTTTTGGTATCAGGGTGATGTTGGCTTCATAGAAGGTGGAAGGGAGTATTCATGTTTTTTCAATCTTGTGGAAAAGCTTTAGAAGCTTAAGTATTAACTGTTTGCTGAAGGTTTTGTAGAATTCATTTGTGAAGCCATCTGGTCCAGGACTTTTGTTGTTGGGAAGATTTTTAATAACTGTTTTGATTTCTTTGTCTGTGATTTGTGCATTTAGGTGTTGTTCTTCTTGGTTCAGTTTTGGAAGGATATATGTTTCCTGGAATTCTTCCATTTCTTCCAGATTCTCTAGCTTGGTGGCATATAGTTCCTTGTAGAAGTCTCACGTGATTTTCTGGATTTCTGTGGTGTCAGTTGTGATATCTGCTACAATCCACACTATATTAAATGCCTTTATGACAAATGTAGTAACCCATCTCAGAAATTACAACAATTCTAACTGAAGCAAGGATTGATGCAGTTCAACCAATACTAGTTAGCCAAACAATACCTCCAGACCAACAAAAAATAGTGACCAAATCCAAAGGAAAAAGAAAGAGAAAGGAAAAACGGAAAGCAAGAATAGACAGTTATGCAAATCTGCTGTCCACTGTACATTATAGGTATAGCAAGATGAAAAAGGGAAGTAGAAAAGGAAGAGACATACACAGACTCCACTCTGAATCAAATTTCTTCCTCAAAATATTTCACAAATGAGTATCAATGAATTTAGAAAGCAAAAAGAAGGAGGAATGAAGAAAAGAAGACAAGAGCAAGCCAAAAGAAAAAGCAGTGAAAGGAAAGAGGTTTATTTTGAATTAGCTAGGAGGTGGGAAAAATGTGAGTGGAGGGAAGAGGTAGAAACAAGTTCCTCTCACACTAGATAGGACACCCAGTTGCCTAGCAATGGAAAAAACAAAAACAGTTAATATTGGTCTACCTGAAAAAGGAGGGGGCAAAAGAGACACATGTATATAATAATAGTAATAATAAAATAGAATAGAATAAAAAACCCTAACAATCAGTCTGCAGTTTGGACTGCTCCAGATGGATTGGCTGCAGGCAGCCTGAGCAAAGACAGCCAATTGTAAGAAGTATCCAAAAAAAAAAAAAAAAAACACCTCCAGGTAGTCTTTTCCAGGCAGGGGTGAGGGTCTGATTGGTCAGATATTTTGTCACTCAAATAGAGCTCCAACCACTTAAAAAAAATAGAGAAGGAAAGGAATAGGTTTGGAATGACACCCCTGGTGAGGCAGGAATCTTGGTAAAGAAAGTAGCTCAGCAGGGAGCCTGCTAAGAAAGGCTGTCCAGCCCCTGGGGGCTGGTTCTGGGGTTGGGGGGAGGTGTGAGCTTCAGAAGTAATCAAAAGATTTCCTTTCTTTTTTCCCCCTGGCCACTGTTTTCTAACCCAAGAGTGGTATCACCCTTAGGACTGCTTATTCACTCTCCTGCTGATGGCCCAGTATCCTACCCTATCCAGAGAATCCCCGGTACAGGCTGCTCCTTGTTGGAGCTCATGCCAGCAGCTGTGTCCATGTTGCCATCTTGACTCCGCCCCCAACTCTACATTTTCTTGCTATACTCAGCTTTTGTTGACAGCTGAGCCTAGACTGTTTATACTCCCTCCTGGAGACTTGTTCCCACATCATGACTCAGTTAATGTGACTTCTGTAGCATTACCCAGGTTACTCACCTCTACCTCTGGTTACTCACCTCTACCTCTGCAGGTTCCCTACACCTTGCCTTAATTCAGTACTTGCATATTGCAACAAAATGGCTCATATATCATTTGTTCCTTCATGACTCAATGAAAATAGGTACTTTATTACATTAAAGTGCTCAAGGAACTGAGTTCAAGCCCCCCCCCCAGGTCCTCATATTTAGAGGAGAAGCTTGATAAGTGGTTAAATAGTGCTGCAGGTGTCTCTCTCCCTCAGAGTCTTCTCTTCCCTCTCGATTTCTCTCTGTCTCTATCCAATAAATAATAAGTAAATATTAAAAATGACTGATAATGTGGCATAAAAATTCTATGAATATGGCTGTTACTTTAGGGTGTTATTAAGAAACTTTTAATTATTTTTTAATATATTTATTCTTATTTATTTATTGCCTCCAGTATTACTGCTGGGACTCAGTGCCTGCACTATGAATTCACTGCTCCTGGAGGCCATATTCTCCCATTTTGTTGCCCATGTTGTTTGTAATTATTGTTTTTATTATTGTTGTCATTGTTGTTCAATAGTACATAAAGAAATCGAGAAAGGAAGGAAAGATAGGGAGGGCGAGAGAAAGGTAGATACCTGCAGACCTGCTTCACCTCTTATGAAGGGACCCCCCTGCAGATAGGGAGCCTGGGGCTCGAACTGGGATCCTTATGCTGATTCTTGTGCTTTGTGCCATATGAGCTTAATCCACTGTGCCACAGCCTGGCCCCCAACATTTTTTTATTTTAAAAGTTAAGTGAAAATAGTAATTTTAGAGTAGAGTTTTAAAATATAGAAATAATAGATTAATAGCAACACATTAACTCAAAGTTCTAACAGTTACAGAGATTAGTCAAAGAGGTGTGTGATGGTGAGAGGAAGTTAAAAATACAGAATTCTGTTACAGCCAGGAGATAGCAATTCAGTTTTAAGATAGCTAAAATAAATGGAATTGGAAAGGCAGAAAATAAGAGTTTGGACAGGAACTCACCCTGCCAAATGAAACCAAAATGTGGCAGGAGTAGTAAAATTGACATAAATCAAAGAAGAAATCAAGTCAAAAGCACTTAACAGGAAAAAAATAAGGATTTATCAGGCAAGAGATACTAACAGTGGTGAAGCTTAACACCTATGAAAGAGTCTATGGTAAAATGTATTAATGCATAATAAAAATGTGTGAAAAGCACTAGAAAAAAAATCATCAGTATACTAAAAATGTTACCAGAGCTCTTGTGTGCCTTTGGTCGTTCTCATATTTTGTAGGCAAATGGAGTAAATCAGTATGACTTAAATGAATCAGAGAGAACTTGACCACTGTTATAAGGTAGATATTTACATTAACCATCAACTTTCAGAGAGTGCACTTTTTAAATTAGTTCATAAAATGTTTATAAAAAATCATTTTTGTGTGAAAGTATCTTGTTCAAAGATCTCTGACCACCACCATTTAAGGAAAAACAATTATTTCAAAACTCATAAGGGCCAGGTGGTGGTGCATCTGGTACAACACATATATTACCATGTATTGTACAAGTACCTGAGTTCAGATTCTCATCTCCCATCTGTAGGCGGGAAACTTCACAAGCAGTGGAGCAGTGCCGCAGGTGTCTGTCTTTTCCTCAGTCCCCTTCTTCCTCCCTCTTTCTTCCTCCCTCTCTCTTCTATCATCCTCTACCAAAAGGGAAGAATAGCTATGAGGAGTAGTGGAGTCCTGCAAGTACTGAACCCTAGCAATACACTTGGTGGCAAAAAAGTAAATAAAATGAAAAAGGTAATTATGAAATGGGGACTTTTCTATATAACTATTGGATGAAAGAGAGATCAGTGCTATTATTATAGACTAGTTATACGTAGTCAGTATAAGGACATAAATTTAGTGTTATCGTGGTTAAGAAAAACATAAATAAATAAAAAGTAAATGAAGAAATGAGAAAACTGCATGGCATTTAAAGTGCAGTAATTATAAAAGTAAGACTAAATTATGTGAGGATTTACAAAACAATAGAACTTAACAGTGATTTGAAATATTTTAGTGGGGGGGCGAGAACTCATCAGTTAAGTAATTTCATTAATAGCATTTTTTATAAAAATAAAAGAAACTTAAGCAAACATTTTATATAAGACTAGGACTGAGTAATATTTATTTTGATAGGAAAGAGAGAAATTGATGGGTAAGAGTCAATAGAGAGAGAGGGAGAGAGGGAGGAGAGAGAGAGAGTGTGAGAGACAGCTATAGCACTGCTTCACTGCCTGTGAAGCTTCCTCATGCAAGTGGGAACTAGAAGTTTGAACCTTTTTTCCTGGTTCATGGTAATGTGTCCGCTTAACCTGGTGCACCACCGCCTAATTCATGCATCAGTCATTTATGGAGATGGTATGAATTATCAAAATGATGGTGGAAGAGGCAGCAAATTTGAATAAGCTGATTAAGAAGCCAAGGAAATGACTTAATGTTAGAGTGCATGCCTGTATATGTGGTTCAATCCTATATCTATATCTATATATAGACAGATGTGTGTGTGTGTGTCATACAAAATTACACACACTAAAAGTAACAATGAAGAAATAAGAGAAAGAAATCAATAGTCTTCTATATATATCTTTTTAACTTTTAGAGACCATATTATTTCTATGTATTGAGCTATTTTAGATGGTAGAAGACTTTTGCTCTTTATTTGTTTTCATTAATAATTCAGTTTCATAAAATTTCTTTCTTCATCCTATGGTTTTTGTCAGTGTTTCCTTTTTATAAATAAAAATTTTAAAAAATTCTTTCATCCCACATAGTGAATAAAAATAGTAAATACAATTTCATATACAAAAGACCTAAGACATTAGTAAATCATACATAAAGACATAATAAAAGTAAATGATGACCAAATGAAATTTATTACTAGAATTAATAAATGAAAAGTCATATTAATATAGGGATAATGGCTCCCAAACTATTACCTAGAAAAAAAATCCAAGAAAGGGAGTTGGTGGTGGCACACATGGTTAAGTGCATGCATTACCATGCACAAGGACCCAGGTTTGAGGCTCCCATCAGCAGGGGGAAAGTTTCACAAGTGGTGAAGCAGTGTTGTAGTTGTCTCTCTGTCTTACTCTCACTATCTTCCCGATCTCTCAATTTCTTTATGTTATATCAAATAAAATAAAGTTTTAAAAAATTAAAAATGAAAACCAAATAAAAAATAAAAATAAAAAAAGAAAAACATTCAAGAAAGAATTTGGTAATACAATAAAGAATTTTAGCTAAAACAGTTTAAGAGGGTGTAAGATTGAATTTATGGAATAGTGACTACTGTTTGTTAAATATTTGGCAAAATAAAAGTTTTTGAAAATTATTTTTAATGTCAATGAGATTAAGAGGGAATACATACACACACACACACACACACACACACACACACACACACGGTGTTATTGCTGGGGCTCGGTGCCGGCACTACATATACACTGCTGGAGGTTATTTTTTCCCTTTTGTTGCCCTTGTTGTTTATCTTTGTTGTTGGTATTATTGTTATTGCTCTCATTGTTGTTGGATAGGACAGAGAGAAATCGAGAGGAGGGGAAGACAGAGAGGGGGAGGGAAGATAGACACCTGCAGACCTGCTTCACCGCTTGTGAAGCCACCCCCCCCCCCCCGCAGGTAGGAAGCTAGGAGCTCTAACTGGGATTCTTACCACTGGTCCTTGCACTTTGCACCATGTACACTACCACCTGACCCCCCAAAAAATAAAAGCTTTAATGTGTATTTCATGATTTATGTCAAAAAAGAAGATTAAAGGGTTAAACAATGAAAAAGTGATAAGTGAAGATAAATGAGATCTATGCACAGTTAGAGGAGAGGAGAAGAAGAAACTGCAGAAGGGGGAGGGAAGGATGTTTAGAGAACATAAATAACTAAGGATAATAGCAGCAGAACACCCCCTTGAGATAAGGTTTAAAGGAGCAGTGATGAAAAGCGCAAACATAGAGTTAGTTGGTTACATATTTAATTGTAACTCTGTAAACATAAATCTATTTATATTCAAGCCCACTGGTATCAAAATTCACTGACTGTAAACAAACTAGAATGATTCCACAAATAAGAGCTTAGGTTAATATCCTTAATGCATCCAATATATTCCAATGGAAAATATCAAAGGAGAAACCAAAAGAAGAAATATAATTGATGATTGTGGGAAGGAATCAGGAATGTAACTCAGTGGTAGAGTACATGTCATGTATGTGTGAGGCTCTGGGTCCCATTCCTTGGCATGCATATATAAAAGTCATCAAAGTGACCATCCTACCCAGAGCCATGTACAGATTATAACACCATCCCCATTAAAGTATCATCAAATTTCTTTAAAGGAATAGAACAAAAGCTACACAGTTTTATCTGCAATCAGAGATTCCCTAGGATTGCCAAAGCAATCTTGAGAAATGGAGACATCACACTTTCTGATCTCAAACTATATTAAAGAGCAGCTGCCTGGTACTGGAACCAAAATAGCCACACACACAGCTGAGGGATAGAAGTGAAAACCCAGAAATTATTTCCCACAGCTATGGACAACTAACTTTTAAAAATTTCTTTATTGGGGGATTAATAGTTTAGTCAACAGTATAATACAATGGTTTGTACATGCATACATAACAGTTCTCAGTTTTCCACATGACAGTTTAATCCCCATTACGTCCTCCTCTGTCGTCACGTTCCAGGACCTGACTCCCACCCCCCGCCAGAGTCTTTTACTTTGGTGCAATACACCAACTCCAGTCCAAGTTCTGTTTTGAGCTTTCCCCTCTGTTCTTGTTTTTCAGCTTCTGTCTGTGGGTGAGATCATCCCATATTTGTTCTTTTCTTTGTGACTTACCTCACTTAACATGATTCCTTCAAGCTCCGTCTAAGATGAGATGAAGATGAATTCATCATTCTTCATAGCTGAGTAAGTAGTCCATTGTGTATATATATGACAACTTTCTCAGCCATTCATTTGTTATTGGATACCTGGGTTACTTCCAGGTTGGGGCTATTACAAATTTTGCTGCTGTGAACATAGGTATATACAAATATTTTTGGATAGGTGTGTTTGGTTCCTTAGGGTAATTTTTGATAGGAGGGTCCAAAATATTAAATGGAGAAAGGAGAATCTCTTCAACAAGTGGCATTGGGAAAATTAGATTGAAATAGCTATAGAATGAAATTGGACCACCACATGTCTCTGTGCACAAAAATCAACTAAGTGGATCAAAGAAATGGATAATAGACTAGCAACTATCAAATACATAGAAGAAAATATTGGCAGAATGCTTCACAATCTATGCTTCATATATATCTTCAGAGATTTAATTCCAACAACAAAGAAAACAAAAGCAAAAATAAATCAATGGGACTATATCAAACTTAAAAGCTTCTGCACAGTAAAGGGTACTATCACTGAAACAGAAAGACACCCTACAAAGTGGGAGATCTTTATACAACATACTTTTGACAAAGGACTAGCAGCCTAAAAGCATAATTTAGATACATTTATAAAATATTATTTCTTGTGTATGAAATATATCTGATGTCAGAATCATCCTCTAGTGTAGAAACAGAGAATCTATTTAACTGGGAGGCAAAAGAGGCTTCAGTTGAGAGCATAGGAACTGACAGTCATTCTCTGTTCATTTCCTATACCTGAATTACCCGTGGCAGATCATTTAATATCTGTAAAACTCACATTTCTTCATTTGAAAAGCAGACAAACTGGTAGCTGAGGGGACCAAATAAGATAATCCAATGGAATTCTGACTATAGTTTTTGAAACATAGTTCTCAAGTGTTTATCATCTTTCGAACTGTGCAAGCCCTGGGGAAGTAGAATGTGATCTTTCCTTCTGAATAATTATTGAAAGGGTCATGTTATTATCAAATGAAGTCTTACCTTGGCTAAGTCATGTTCTTTTGCATCCACTTTTAGTTTTAGTTTCCTTTCCTTCGAAATCAGATTATCATATCTTCTATCTTCCTTCAAGAGCATGTGAAAGTGCTTTGGAAATACTGTACACAGTGTCATTAGAATTTATCACTACTTCTATGTTACACCATTGCTGTTGTAGGCATCATTCTTTTTTTTTTTTTTTCTAGTATTGTTGGTACTATTTTCAAGTCTTCAAGGAAGCTTCCACAGTTATTTCAGAAACTGTTGACCCATCATCTTCCTGGTGTGTGTTCAGGAAGAGATGTAAGAGAAATTTTGATCTCAAGTATAAAGATTGATATGCTGGGTGGGGGTGACAGCATAATGGCTATGCAAACAGACTCTCATGCCTGAGGCTCCTAAGTCCCAGGTTCAATCCCCCACACCACCATAAGCCAGAGCTGAGCAGTACTCTGGTGTTTCTCTGTGTGTGTCTCTCTCTCTGCATCTCTCTCAAAAATAAAAAAATTAATAAAAAATTTTTAAAAAAAGATTGATATGCTAGCAGTATGGAAGATGGATTAGAGAAAAAAGAGATTGACATAGATATACCAATCTTGAGGATTTTTCAATAGCACAGATAGGAAGTAATGAGGGTCTTCTGGAGGATGATGACAAGAGATAAGGAGTGTGAGTTTGTTTGGTAAGGGTTGCACTTACATGACTATCTTACTGCTGTATTTGCTGTGAGAGTTAAATATCAGTATGTCTCTATACAGTGACTAGTAGTCACCTTTAAATCATAGGACAGTAATGAGGATCATGATACTAGCTAGTTTTTTTTTTTTTCTGTATTGCCTGCTGGCTACGTTCTAGGCATCAGTATTACTTTCCTTATTACTTTCCTCAGAAAGAGCAGATCAAAGAGGAACTATTATGACATTTACTTTTCAGAAAATTAAGAAACTAGAAAAGTGTTAAGAAATTTATCTAAGGGTGGTGGCACACCAATTAAGGACTGGCATAAGGATCCAAGGTTTGAGGCCCTGGTTCTCCATCTGCCGAATATCACTTCACAAGTGGTTAAGCAGGTCTGCATGTGTCTGTCTTTCTCTCTCCCTCTTTATCTTCCCCTCCCCTCTCAATTTCTCTCTATCCTATCCTTCCCCCCCCCAATAAATTTATCCAAGAATACATTCTAGCAAATGGTAGATTTGGGATTCATACTTGAAGTATTCTAACTCTAGAGGCCACTCTCTCCTTTTTTTTTTTCACTTCATTTTGGTAATGTTTATTTTTTAGTTCATGATCATGGGATAGTCCTCCATTTCTTTGCATTTTTTTATTAGTTTTATTTTTTTTCTACTTTATTGGGGGGTGGATTATTGGTTCACAGTAGAGTTGTCAACATATGGGTACAAGTTTTCCAATATCCTCATATTAGTTGTCTGCAACTACACTCTGTTGTGTAGTGATGATGACATCAAGAATGAATTGAGTGAGTTTTTTTTTTTTTGTTATACCCTGCGCTGAAGGACATACATAAACTTCCCCATTTGAGTGATTAAATAATGGCAGCTCAGTTATATGAGCTCTTCCAGCAAGTCCAACATTCTTAGTTAAAGCACTAAACTGGGCCAGTGCTCTTATCTGAAGCTCCAATTCCTTGGAGTGTACAGTCCTCACCCAGGGCATGGAGCATTCAGCAGTGGAAATGGGTCTTGCAGAAAAGTGTTATCTTTATCCTTCAGAGTTTAGCCTTTCACCAGAAGCTATTCAGGTCTCTTTCATTTCCTTCATCCAGAAGGAAGCCTGCCAATGCCTTGACCCAGTATTATTGTGGCATCCTTACATCTAGGGCCATGCTGTTGTGAATATGCAGAGAGGCATCCAGACCACTTGCTTACTAATAGGAAACGCTGGAGCACATTATGAAATTTATCATGAAATACCCTTTCATATGAACTTTTATTATTATTATTATTATTTACTGCATTTTGTCTGCCCCACTCTCTTGGGCAGGTTAATTAATTTCTGTGATACTTAGTTTTCTCAGTGTAAAATGAGGATAGTAGCTGTGGGATTTAAAAGAGACAATGCAACACAGACAATGCTTAACACATAGGGTCAGTAGATGTTAACTGTCATACCATCTTTATTTCAATAACCCATCCCATATAGAATGTATCTACAGAACTCCAAATCTTCTGACTGAAGAAAATAAGCATACATGTAGTTTTTTTTTAAAGAACTGCCTTATGCAGAAAAAAGTAAAGGTGTTCATATTCCTATTTTATTTCATATTTTTAGAGTTATACCAGTGGTGTGACAAGTTGGGTTTTATCTTAAAAAGAAGAGTGAGTTTATAGCTGAATGATGGAATTAAATAATTAAAAATAAATGAATTTAAGAATTGTCTCTTGTTAAGTATTCCTTAAATTTTCTTTAGGTAAGTTAAAATCTCATCTAAATTAAATCACTGTATCATATTATGTATTGATATAGTAATACAAGTACTATTTCATCTCAAATAATCAAAATATAACACTCTTTTATATTGTGAAAAATACTGTGGGAACATAGGATGGTAGGGAATTAAGTAGTATTCTGAAACATGTTAAAATGGGAAACTATATTTACTAAGATATCATTCAGTCTTGGTTATGTTTCCTTTTTCTACACAGAAACTTTACATACACAATAGACCACTAGTCAATTGTTAAAAATTAGGAAGTTGGGATTGGTATTGGTTGGGACTAGTTGAGTGAATATATTACCATATGCAAACACTTGGGGTCAAGGCCCTGTTTCCACCTGCAGGATGGAAACTTCATTTACATTTACAGTAAAGCAATGCTACAGGTGTTTCTCTCTCCCTCTCTCCCCCTCTCTCCCTCCCTCCCTCTCCCTCTCTCCCCTCCATATCTCCCCTTTTCCTTTAGATTTCTCTTTGTATCTACCAAACAAATAAAACAAAAAACATTTAAAAAATAAAAAGGATAAAATTTGGTTTAAAAATGATGAAGCCATTTTCTTTGCTTCATCTTGGTTGGATCTTGAAAGAATCATATTGAGTAAGGTGAACCAACAGGAGAAGAACAGAAACTGTATAATCTCACTTCTACGTAGACCTTAAGAAACAGAAAGGGAGGGGAAACACATGATGAAACTTAAATTAGGTGTGGTGGACTGCACAAAGGACTTGGGGAGGAAAAGATGGGAAGGGGTGGTGAGGTTTCGGGCTCCTGTTGTACAAGGATGGAAAAGGACATAAGTTGGGAGTGAGAGTGTTTTGTAAACATCTATTATGGGAAGATGAGAAATTATGTCTGTGTCAACAACTGTACTATAAATCGTTATGCCTTTCATTAAATGATTTGGAAAGAAAAAAAATCTTATATCATTTTAACTTTGTCTTTATCCATCATTAACACTTCTGCTTCTTTTTATTTAATTTATTTATTTTAAAAATATTTTATTCACTTACTTATTATTGTACAGAGACAAAGAAATTGAGAGTGGGAGGTAGAGAGGGAGAGAGACAGAGACACCTGTAGCACTGCTTCACCACTTGTGAAGCTTTCCCCCTGTGGGTGGGGACCAGGGATCTGAACCTGGGTCCTTGTGCACTGTAATGTATGTGCTTAAAGAGGTGCACCACTGTCTGGCCCCCTTCTGCTTCTTTTTAGAGGTTAAAATAGGTTGAATGTTAGATGAACAGGTACATGGAGACATGTAAATGGTGGGAAGTACTATGGAACACTAAGTAGATCTGTAACCAGTAGAATCTTTATTAGAAAAGCAACGTAAAGGAACATTCTGGGGCAAGAGAATAAAATCAGAGAGAGAATTTAAAGTGAAGATAGTATAGGACCACTTTTCTGTAGTCCTCAACATGCAAATGACTTATGAAGAATGGATTTTGAGGTGAGAATTTTTTTCCCATTGACTGAAAGTGTGCAAGATGATCTCTTTTGTGAAACAAGGCAAGAGGCGAGTGCATCTATCACAACACCCAGCATTGCTATTCCTATTGAAATTAAGTTGTGTTAGCACAGGTTCCTTTGAGTGTTGAGGCTGAAGAACAGTTCAAGAGAGAGCATGGTGGTTAATCCTACCTAGTCCCTTTAAGTCCTCATATCTGACCTGAGGACATGTAGCCAAAGTCAAGTACAAATAAAAGTGTCACACCTTAGTATTTTCATGACCTGCACTAATCTGCTATTTCTGACCTGGTTTGTACTCAATTCCTGAACACCTTTAAATCTTTCTCAGGTTTTTGCAGTATTGTTCTGGTATGTACTTAGTTTTCTTTAAAAAATAAAGTGTGGACCACAGCTCAAAAAGAAAGAAAGAAAGAAAGAAAGAAAGAAAGAAAGAAAGGAAGAAAGAAAGAAAGAAAGAAAGAAAACATGTATTACGGATGACAGAGAACCTAGTGGGAGTTGTATTGTTATATGGGAAACTGGGGAATGTTATGCATGTACAAACTATTATTGTATTTACTGTTGAATGTAAAACATTAATTCCCCAATAAAGAACTTTAAAAAAAAGAAAAAAAAAAAAGAGAATCCAATACTTTAACTACTGTGCCACCTCCCGGACCACTTGTTTCCCCCTTTATCTACACCACTTCCTTTAGTATTCCCACTAAAACATAGGGAAATATTGGTGGTTCCCACAGTGGATGGGGCCACCTTACATAACATAATTAATAAATGGAAATGTGTGCTCAGTAGCATGTGCAATTGCCTTGTCCCCCAAACTTCTTAGATTTCACACCTTCCTTCCCCATCCAGATCTTTCCCTTTCCTAAAATGAAACCTATTGCTTCTATTGTGGAAGCTGGACTTACTCCTATCATCATGGACCAGTTCAAATACTAATTTGCTGGCTCATTAAGAAACATTTGAGCCATCATTCTACACATGAAGCAATGGAATAACGTTCAACTTGTGATCTCTCTGAGACAGTTAGAACATCAAATGCTTCTCAGAGATTCACAAAGATGAAGTACTCAACATTAGTTTCTACTGCCCTTTCCCCCTCACTGCACAGATTATTTTGAGTTGTGAGAAGAACTGATTTTACTATAACTTAGCTTCCACCTTTACAAAGAGGAAAAACATTTAAAAAAAAAAAGAAAAAAAAAGAGTTTTCTTTGCTTTTGGACCTGTAACTGCATTTCGATATCTCTTCAGACTACTCATGCTTTTGTCCACCCTGATCCCAAGGGGAATTGAAAACTTGGTGTAAATAACCAATTGAGGGGCTGGGTGGTGGTGCACCTGGTTAATTGAATGTGTTACCATGTGTGAGGAACTCGGTTCAAGTCCCCAGCGCTCACCTGCAGGGGAAGGCTTCATGAACAAAGCTGCAGCTATCTCTCTTATATCTTTGTTTCCTTTTGTATCCTCTTTCCCTCTCTTTTCTATTAAATAAGATTAACAAATAACTAAAAAAAAAAACCACTTGTATGGTTTGTTCTGACATTATATTACAGGAATGATTACATCAGGTCAAAATTCTTAATTATGCCAGCCAACTTAGAAACTGGTTGGAAAGGCTACAAGAAGTTTATGCCATCACATTGCTTTTCTTTATTCATCTACTTCAAGTGAAGCACACTCTTTCTTAGGTAATCTGGTTCTACTCAGATTCATGTAGATTTGCATCTGCATATTTGAGTTATGTTAATGATAAATATTATGATTAAATCCAATAATGCAAAGACTTTCTCTGTTGGGCTCTGAAGTATTTTGAAATATGAATACGAATGATTTCATTATATATATTTTTAACTTTTTTTATTATCTTTATTTACTGGCTAGAAACAGCCAGAAATTGAGAAGGAAGGGAGTAATAGAGAGAGAGAGACAGAGAGACACCTGCAGCACCGCTTCACCACTTGTGAAGCTTTTGTCCTGCAGGTGGGGACTGGGGGCTTGAACCTGGGTCCTTGCACATTGTAACATGTACGCTCAACCAGGTGCGCTACCACCTTGCCCCTCACTATATATTTTTGTTAATATATAATGTGCTTAGCTTGGATTATTTTTAAAAATTTTTTCAGAGAACAGAGAGTTTGGTTAAAAAGCACATGCTTTTTTGATTCCAAAGGGAACATATTTGGTAAATGCAGACTTTTTTTTTGAAGGAGGAAAAACAGAATTCAAATGAGAAAGTAGCCTCTGATATCAACATACAGAGAGATAGAAAAAGGGACTCCTCTGCTTTCAATTTTTCTTAAAGTTTTGGAATGATGAGCAAATGAAAAATCTTTAGCTCATTTATGTCATTTGATTACCTTTTCAAATATAAAGCAATGAAAATCAATCCTTGAGTAGGGAAGATACAATAAAATGGAAAGTGTTTCAATGCAGTAGTATTCTATTTTAAAGAGAAAATCTTTTCAGTCCCCAAAAGTATATAAACATGGATCGATAGCTCTGATATTTCCCTTTCCTTGTGGAAAAGATTACAGCAATCTATAGTATCTGACTAGTTGTCTATATAGTATACTTCATGATACTGAGATAGTTGCACGTAAATGTAAGCTGAAGTGACTTCTAAAGGAAGAAAAATTGAACAACTTTCTGCATGCTAAACACACACACACACACACACACACACACACACACACACACACATATGTCTGACTTTGTCCTCCAGAAAAACAGGACATGAGGATTATTACATAGTAGCAAAAGTATCCCTTTACTTCACTAAAACATAGGAAATGCAGAAGTTGAGCTAAAGGGTCAGTTTGCTTAATAAAACAATTGGTAAACACAAACCAATAGGAATAGGTACAAAGGAGAATAGGCTATGACAGCCCCAGAAGATTGTTTAATACAATGTCAAAAGCTACCAATATAAAAGACTCCAATTTATTCCTGTCTCCAGATGCTAGAAAAGCTTTTGACAGTTAATTGGAAGCTTTTATTTTTGACACTGAAAAGCATGGACTTGCCACAAGAATTCATTTCATGGGCAGAAATATTATCTGATCATCCAAAGGCCAAAATTAAGGCTAATGTGTATAATTGGAGACCTTTTCTTTCTTTTCTCTTTTTGACAAGGAAGCAGCCATAGGCCGTCCACATTTTCCTCTACTATTTTGTACATTAATAGAATCTCTGGCAGGGAAGATGAAGGACTAAAAATGGGGTACTTAAGGTCCACAATTTTATTGTGAGTAGATAATGTAGCTCAATTCTCAGTTGCATGTAGACTTGTGAAATCCTCTTCTGGGAGTCAAGTGGGAGATGAATCCCCTCTTTTTAGTGCAGGGCCCTATTTGGTCTAGCTTAAGAGGTATTTTCCTCTTAGAAGAAAATTCTTTATTGACAAATGAAGGTGTATTGTAGAAAGTGCCTTCTTTGTCCTTGGAAATGGTAACATATCCCCATCTTTGTCTACTTGCTCTGCTCTTGTTCAGTGATATCTCTGTGGACTCTTTTATATAGTAGAACTTCCAAGAATCACCATATACTGTTATTTAGTCTAAATGTCTCTTTCTTTTCTATCCAACAATATATTCAGATTATCTGATGAGTAAGTAGACAAGTAATATCAGTTCTTATATATAAGCAAACAAAGTCCTATGTTCAATAAGTCACAAGGGAGATAGAGTAGGAATTTGCTTGAATGGTAGTTTGTGTCTAATAATGAAAATAGTGAGATTTAAGAAGGTAGTGAATGCATATACATTTTACATATTATATATGTTACTATTTTGTTGAGGACTTTTATAAGAAATTATAAGTAATACAGGCCTATAATTTTATTTTTGATTTTAGAATTGTGGTAATACTGGTCTCATAGAATGACTTAGGATATATACTTTGATTTAGCTTGGTGTTTGTAAAGAGTCAACCTAAATTCATCTAACATTTGATAGAATTTGCCAGTTGGTTTTGATTATAATAGTTCTATTTATTTTGAGTAAGTTTTCATAGTTTGTGTCTTTTTAAGAATGTTTCTACCTTCTCGATTTTTTTTTTTTTGCTATAGAGTTGTTTGTAGTACTCTCATATCAATCTTTTTATTTTGTATAAAGTTAGTAATAATGTTCGCTTTCATTTATTGATTTTTGAAGGTTTTAGTTTTATCATTTTTTTTTTGCCAGTCGAACTACAGCTTTGTCAATTTAAGAAAAAACATGCCATTTTGGGAGCCAAGCGGTGGCACACACAGTAGAGAGCGTGTTACCATGTGCAAGAACCTGGATTCAGACTCCCAGTCCCCACTTGTAGGGGGAAAGTTTCACAAGTGGTGAAGCAGTGCTGTATGTATCTGTCTCTCTTCTTTTTTATCTCCCTCTTTTTCCATGATTTCCATGCCTTTATAAGATAAATAAATAATATAATTTCAAAGGTTTTTCTTTCAGTTTTTAAAAAATTTTGATTACTTTGTACTCTACATTTTATTTTCTTCTTATGGTTGACTTATGTTTAGTTTCCTGTATTTCCAGCATCTTGAGTTGGAAAGTTAATATATTGGGCAGGGGTAGCATAATGGTTATGTAAACCGAAGTCCCAGGCTCAATCCCCTGCACCACTGTAAACCAGAGTTGATTAGTGCTCTGGTAAAAGAAAAAAAAAAAGTTAATATATTGATTTGAGATCTTTTTCATAATAACTATAAATTTCCTTCTATGTATTGTTTTAGCAGCATCACATAAACTTTAGTATGTCTTGTTTTCATTTTCCCCCATCTCCATATATCCTCTAATATTCCTTATGATTTATTTATTGATGTGTTGGTTATCTAGGAGTATACTAATCTCTACTTATTTTTAATTTTTTTCTATTTATTTATTTATTTATTTATTTATTTATGTATTCATGAGAAAGATAGGAGGAGAGAAAGAACCAGACATTACTCTGGTACATGTGCTTCCAGGGATCGAACTTGGGACCTCATGGTTGAGAATCCAATGCTTTATTCACTGCACCACCTCCTGGACCACCTAATCTCTACATATTAGTGAAGTTTCTATGTTTCTTTTAGATATTGATTTCTACTCATTTCACTGTGGGCATAGGACCTATGTAGTATAATGACCATTCTTTATTTTTTTTTGTAATTTTTTTTAATATTTATTTTCCCTTTTGTTGCCCTTGTTTTATTGTTGTTGTTATTATTATTGTTGTTGTTTTTGATGTCATCATTGCTGGATAGGACAGAGAGAAAATGGAGAGAGGAGGGGAAGACAGAGAGGGAGAGAGAAAGAGAGACACCTGCAGACCTGCTTCAGACCTGCCTATGAAGCAACTCCCCTGCAGGTGAGGAGCCAGGTCTTGAACTGGGATCCTTATGCCTGTCCTTGCGCTTTGTGTCACATGCGCTTAACCTGCTATGCAGGTTAATCCTGACTTAATCCTTAATCCTTAATCCTGACTCCCAGGATTCTCACTTTATCTTTGGCTTTTGCCATTTTAACTATAATGCATCTGATTTGGACATCTGAATTTGTTTTGTTTGGAATTCTTTGGGTTTTCTAGATCCAAACCTTTCATCTGCTTCCTCTGTTTTGGGGAAATTCTTAGTTAATATGTATTCAAATAGAAATTTTGCTTTTTTTTTTTTTTCCCTCTGTCTTCTGACATGTCTTTCATGAAAGTACTCTTCCTCTGGATGTTGTCCCATAAATCTTATGTTTACTTGTTTTAGTACTTCCTGTTTAATTTTTTTCACCTTCATTAAAAAATTTTTTTTAATATTTATTTTCCCTTTTCTTGCCCTTGTTTTTTATTGTTGTTGTAGTTATTATTGTTGTTGTTATTGATGTCATCGTTGTTAGGACAGAGAGAAATGGAGAAAGGTGAGGAAGACAGAGGGGGGAGAGAAAGATAGACACCTGCAGACCTGCTTCACTGCCTGTAAAGCGACTCCCCTGCAGGTGGGGAGCCTGGGCCTTGATCCTTCCGTGTGTCCTTGAGCTTTGTGCTTAACCCGCTGCACTACTGACTCCCTCCTTCATTTTCTTTTATCCTATTCTCAGGAACTCTGCTTGTGGTCTTCTTTACTACATTTTTTTTTAATTTAATTTTTTTTTAGCGCAGCTACAACATTTTTTATTTGTCAGATTTCTGTTATGATTTCCCTCCTCACTTTAATGAAATTTTCTTCCAATGAATTTCTCACTTTAGAGAGCATCCCGAGGATTGTTTTGAAGCTGTTTTTTTAAAGGAGGTTTATATAGTTCTGTTGAATTTGGGGGTTTCTTAGGCTATTGACTTGATCACTCAGTGTGAGTAATTTCTTATCTTCTTATCATGTTTGATGTTTGTGAGGATCTCTGCCAGGCTCTGTGTTTGAGAAAGACTTGCCAATGCCCAGAGGTTCACGATCAGTGTGCCTAGCAGAGGCTTTAGCAACTAAAGTTAAGCTAGTCTGCACAGCAGCCAGGTTTTAAGGGTTACAAGTGCTTATTAGCAGCCACTAGCTTACCATGGGCAGAGTCTCAGTTCTAAAGAGAGATTGGGGCCTCAGTTCCAGACAGTGACAACATACATATTCCAGAGCTTAAAAATCTACACTTAATACTGCAAATAATAATAATAATAATAATAATAATAATAATAATAAAAAAACGTAGGGGCCGGGTGGTGACGCACCTGGTTGAGTGCACAAGGATCCAGGTTCGAGCCCCCTGTCTCCACCTGCAGAGGGAAAGCTTTGTGAGTGGTGAAGCATGACTGCAGGTGTCTGTCTCTCCTTCTCTATCATCCCTGCCCCTCATGATTTCTGGCTGTCTCTATCCAATAAATAAATAAAGATTAAAAAAAAAGGAGAGCCTTTCTTACTGGGCAGACCTCCTGGTATTTGAAAAAAAAAACCTAGATTTATTAATTTTTGAGTTCAACTGTGCTGGCCTTGGAATGATTGCTTTTATTGATATAGTGGATCACGTTGATTGATTTATGTATATTAAACTAACCTTGCATCCCTGGGATAAAACCGATTTGGTCATGATGAACAATCTTTTTAATATACTACTGTATCTGGTTGGCTAGAATTTTGTTCAATATTTTAGCATCTACGTTCATCAGAGATATTGGTCTGTAGTTTTCTTTTTTGGTTGTGTCCCTGTCTGCTTTTGGTATCAGAGTGATGTTGGCTTCATAGAAGCTGGAAGGGAGTATTCCTGTGTCTTCAATCTTCTGGAAGGCTTTTAAAAGTAGAGGTATTAACTCTTCCTTGAAGGTTTTGTAGAATTCATTTGTAAAACCATCTGGTCCAGGACTTTTATTCTTGAGAAGGCTTTTGATACCTGTTTCAATTTCGTTGGCTGTGATGAGCCTGTTCATATTATCTAATTCTTTATTTTATTTTGGAGGTTCGTAGGTATCTAGGAAATTGTCCATTTATTACAGGTTCTCTAGCTTGGTGGCATATAGTTGTTCATAGAAGCCTCATAGAAGCATGATATGTTGAATTTCTGTGGTGTCTGTCGTGATATCTCCTCTTCCATTTACAATCCGATTTATTTGAGTCTTCCTCTTTTTTTGTTTTGTGAATCTGGCTCAAGGTTTGTTGGTTGTGTTCACTCTTTCGAAGAGACAGCATTTACTTCTGTTATAGTTTTCTTATTTTCAATGTTATTTAATTCTGTCCTAACTAGATATTTCTGTCCTTCTGGTTGCTTTAGCGTTCCTTTGTTCTTCTTCTTATAGGTGTTTAAGATGTGTTCCTGAAGTTGTTCTAGTCCTGTCTTGTTGCAGTCCCAGGTGAGCTCCTTTGGTATTCCTGGAAGTTGTTAATTTTGATGTTGCTCAGTTTGTTTTTCTTTCTGAAGTTTAGTTTGTGATTGATTTAAGAAGGTCTATAGCATCCTTAGATAGTAAGGCATTTGCCAATTTATAAATGTTTTGCAAATTATTTTCATATTTAAGTTTATAATTTATTTGAAATCTTTTTTTTTCATTCTGTAATGTAGGAATCTATAGCTGTACACTTGTAGGCAATTGTACTAGTTTGAATGCTAAGTTTTTCTTAAGATTTTAATTTTATTTATGCCCTATGAGATAGAGATGTTTACATGAGATAGCAATAAGAGAGACAGAAGCAAAACTTCCACTCTTTTATGTAACAGAGCTCCCGTCATGCAAGTCCTGTGCTCTAATAGTGGATTGATTTTCCTAGCTGCAAATTTTATCTTCCATATAAATTTTGGAAAGAAACATGTCTATATTGGAAATCCTGCTGTTACTGACTATAATTTTAGTAAAATATTAATTTTGAAGAATTTGGAGCTGGTGGTGGTGCACCTGGTTGAGTGCACATGTTACAGTGTGCAAGGACCCAGGTTCAAGACCCCAGACCCCACTTGTAGGGGAAAATTTTCACAAGTGGTGGAAGTGGGCTGCAGGTATCTCTCTGTTTCTCACCCTCTCTCCCCTCCTTTCAATTTCTGGCTGCCTCTACCAATCCATGAAGATAGTAAAAAATATTTTTTGAAGAACTTGACAACTCTATTATTAAGTCTTTTTTTATCCAGGAATGTAAAGTATTCCATTATTCAACTTCTATATCATGCTTTTATTTTTTCACATTATTTTTAACATTTCCCCCACCTTTTTTCCTTCTTTTTTAGTGATTTAATAATGATTAGCAAGATTGTGGAATAAGAGTGGTACAATTCATACAGTTCCTATCACCAGAGTTCGTTATCCTACCCCCTCCATTGGAAGGGTCACTAGGCTTTACCCCTCTGGGAGTATTGATCCAAGATTATAAGATTATTATTATTAAGATTATTATTATGGGGTGCAAAAGGTGGGAGGTCTGGCTTCTTCAGTTGCTTCTCCACTGCACATGGGCATTGACAGGCTGATCCATACACCCAGCCTGTTTCTGTCTTTCCCTAGTAGGGTAGGGTTCTGGGGAGGTGGGGTTCTGGGACACATTGGTGAGGCCATCTTCCCAGAGAAGTGAAGTTGGCATCATGGTAGCATCTGAAACTTGGTGGTTGAAAAGCCTTAAGATAAGAAGCAGAACAAATTGTTGACTAATCATAAACCTAAAGGTAAGAATATTGCAGATAAAGATTTGGGGTCCCATCTTTTCTTCCTTTCCAAGTTACAGATAGACCTATCATTACATCCAAGTGTCCCTCTCTTTTTCCTCCTTTCTCTCTGGGTCCTCATGGAGTTGGAGTTCAAACCCCTCTGGTCATCTTCTCCCTAATATTTCTCCCTCACTGGGAATATGGGTCTAAATTATTTTTGGGGTGCAGAAGATGGGAGTTCTGTCTTCTGTAATTGCTTCTCTGTTGGACATAGCCATTGGCAGGTTGATTCATACCCCCAGCTCCACAAGTATCTTTTACCCAGTGTTCCAGTCTTCTCTCATTCTGGGGACTTTGTGCATTGTTTGCAAACAAAAGCCATAATTACTAGTAGACATCATTTACTTTAGAAACTCCAGTGGTAGTAACTTCTATTACCAGCTCTTCTTATATTTGTATTTATACTTATATATTGTTATGTTTTTTTATTTGTATTAAAAGCAAACCAAGTAAGCAAAAAAAAAAAAGCCAACACTATTCTTCCCTGTAAAGTATTGTATTAGGTGGCATGGATCAGGAGGATAAAGAGTTAGTGTTTATGCTATTGAAGAACAAATGTGGGGGCTGGGCCATGGTGCACTGGGTTAAGCACACATATTATGAAGTGCCAGAATCTGCACAAGGGTCCTGGTTCCAGTCCATGGTTCCCCACCTGCAGGATGGGGGTGGGGGGGTCACTTCATAAGTGGTGAAGCAGGTCTGCAGGTGTTTTTCTCTCTCCCTCTATATCTTCTCCTTCCTTCTTAATCTCTCTCTGTCTTATAAAAAAAATTTTTAAAAATAGCCACAAAGAGCTGTGGATTCATAGTGTAGGTACCAAGCCCCAGCGATAACTCTGGAGGCAAAAAAAAAAAAAAAAAAAGAATAAATGTCTCTCTCCAGGAGTTCCAAGTCTAATAAGACTTGTATCAGTGTTTTTCTTTTGACCACAGGAAATAATAAGACTACTGGCAGTAGTCTTCCTTTTTTATCAAAAGAGGACACAGATAGATTGATGATGAGTCCAAGTTCACCAAGTTCATGCAAAATGGAATGTCATTTGGGAACCAAAAAAATTCATTTGACTACACTCCCAGCACCTTATTTAACTGACCTGACTTACTCTTTTACATAGAAGATATAAATAAGAGATTAACTGGTGGGATGGGTGAGTGAGTGAGTAGGAGCTAAGCATTTTGGAATATCAAAATAATTTAATTGGATCCCAAATAAATTAAGATGTGTGGGAGTCCAAATTATACCCCAAATACCAAGTCTGCATAAAGCTAATTTAAAAATAATTTAAATGAACTAAATAGAATGACTGTCTCCTGTAAAAAATTGAAATGAGTATTCTGAAAAGAATTTTATTCTCATCAAATCATAGTTATTAAAATTGTATTTCAACAAAGAATCTTGTTGAAGTTAGAATCACTTTGAAGTATGGAAAAATGACAGCTATTGATACCTAATTTGAAATATATTAAAGGTTTTACTGGATAGAAACTATTATCTCTTAGTTTGCTTTATTTTAATGACCAAACAATAGGTTTGTACACCTAAAGTTTTATCTAGAGAATTGTATAATAAAAGAACAAGTTGACATCTTAAGTTTGTTAAGTCTAAACACGGGAGGAGGAAGTTTCCAGAAAACTCAGTGTGTTTTGCTCTATACAAAAACCTCAACTTCGTGGTCCGGGAAGTGGTGTAGTGATAAAGCTTTGGACTCTCAAGCATAAGGTCCTGAATTTGATACCTGGCAGCACATGTGCCAGAGTGATGTCTGGTTCTTTCTCTCTCTTTGTATCTTTCTCATTAATAAATAAATAAGATCTTAAAAAAAACAAACACCTCAACTTATATCTTACTTTCTTTTTTAAAATCCTTTTTTCATCTCTATAATCTGTTTGACTAAAGCTCATTTCTTGGGAGGCACCTGCTACTTGAAACTAGCATGTGTTATGATTAAGATAATTATCTTGGAGAAAAGCAAGGAGATTCATAGCAGAGTAAAATGGTCCTTTATTTTTGTTTTTAAAAATTAGTTTGATGTGTGTTTACAATATTATAATTTCACACCTATCTGTGGGTATAAGGTTGGCCACAGCTATCACCATAGTTCCAGTGCCACTGAACAAACAAAAGCCCTGTAATTATCACCCCTTACCTTTCATATCCCCTACAACAGCCATAGTTTTTCATAAAATGACTTTTGTTAATAGTAGTTTTTACAAACGTATTTGTTATAGGTACTTATATCTCACACATAAATAAAACCATCCAAAAGTTGTCTTTCACTCTCTTGTTCATTTCACTTAGCATACTTAGCTCAAGTTCCATATATTTTTTTCCCAAAGACCAAAAAAATCGTATCTTTTTAGTGCCCAAGCAGTATTCCATTGAGTCTATACAGCCCACAGCTTTTTAATGTTATCATCTAGGAATTAAGTTGGTTCTAGATTGTGACTGTTGTGAATAGTGCTGCTAAGAACATGTCCTTCTGAATTAATGTTTCTATAGCCTTTGAATAAACATCCAGGAGTGATATTGCAAGGTCATAAGCTCTTTCCATTTTTTTCCTTTCCAGGGTTATTACTGGGGCTTGGAATCCACTGCTCTTGGCGGCCATATTTTTCCATTGTTGTTGTTGTTATTGTTATTGTTGTTGTTGCTGCTGCTGCTATTGTTATTGTTGTTGGATAGGACAGAGAGAAATGGAGAAAGGAAGGAAAGACAGAGAAGGAGGGAGAAATAAAGATACCTTCAGACCTGCTTCACAGCTTGTGAAACGACCTTTCTGCTAGTGGGCTGCCAGGGGCTCAAACTGGGATCCTTGTGTGGGTTCTTGCGCTTCCTACTATTTGTGCTTAACCCGATGTGCTACCGACTACCTCCCTGCCCCCATTTTTATCTTTTAAGGAATATTCACAGTATTTTTTTAAAGACTCGTTGATAGGAAATAGTTTTCCACTCAACTACACAAAAGAAAGATGCATCTTTTAATTTCTTTTGACAGCATCAGTATTATCATCACCCCCTAATAATCTTTAGAAGAATCATTGTATACAGTGTATATTTTATTTATTTTTTTATGTTTATTCATTTATTTTCCCTTTTGTTGCCCTTGTTGTGTTATTATTCTTGTTCTTATTGATGTCGTTATTGGATAGGACAGAGGGAAATGGAGAGGGGAGGGGAAGACAGAGAGGGGGAGAGAAAGACACCTGCAGACCTGCTTCACTGCCTGTGAAGGGATACCCCCCTGCAGGTGGGGAGCTGGGGGCTCGAACCGGGATCCTTATGCAGGTCCTTGCGCTCTGCACCACTTGCACTTTACCCGTCATGCTATTGCCCGACTCCCGTATACAGTGTATTCTACAGCCAAGAGATATACTGGCAAAAAAATAATTTATCAACTAAAACACAACTATTGTCTATATGACAATTTAGATTTACCAAACAAGTAAATGCAGTAAAACTCTAGGTTAGCTTAGACCCCACTAAAGTCTTAGGTGAATTTCCTTCCTAACTTGAGGCCAGACTCCATAAACCAAACACTGGTTTGGATATCATAAATGATGCTCACCACTTTAACAACTGGGAGAAACCTAAGCTTGTCAGAAGCTGTCCAGTGGAGAATTAATTACAGAAGCTAGACCTTCCACCTTCTCCATCCATAAAGAATTTTGGTACATACTCCCAGAGGGGTAAATGTTAGAGGAAAGTGACCAGAAGTCTGAACTCTAATTCCAGCAAGACCCAGAGAGAAAAGAAGTAAAAAGGAAAGGCATTCAACAATAGGAATAGGTGTAGGTGTGACTTAGAAAGGAAGTGGCCGGGCAATAGCACAGTAGGTTAAGTGTACATGGCGCAAAGTACAGGGACCCAGTGTAAGGATCCCGGTTTGAGCCTCCGGCTCCCACCTGCAGGGAGGGTTGCTTCACAGGCAGTGAAGCAGGTCTGCAGGTGTCTCTCCCGCTCTTCCTCTCTCTGTCTCCCCTCCTCTCTCGATTTCTCTCTGTCCTATCCAACAACAACAACAGTAATGACAATAATAATAAGGACAACACCAAGGGTAACAACAAGGGCAACAAAATGGGGAAAAATGGCCTCCAGGAGCAGTGGATTCGTAGTGCAGGCACCAAGCCCCAGCAGTAACCCTGGAGACAAAAAAAATAAATAAAAAGAAAAAAGAAAGAAAGAGAAGGCATAACCATAGGGAAAAATGGGCAAATATATATAAAATAGATAGTTATAGAAATAATAGTCAACACATGTCTGTGATCTTGGAAGAACTAATGTGGTTTCCAGTAGAGGGAATGGGGATACAGAACTCTGGTGGTGGTAGAGGTATGGAATTATTCCCTGTTTATCTTATAATTTTGTAAATCAATATTAAATCATTAATAAGAATATTTTTAAATGACAACTTTCCAGAAGTGATAGAAACTAAAACCAAACCAAAACTCATTGAGTGCACACATTATCATGCACAAGGACCCAGGTTGATACCCCCCGCCCCTGACTCCCACCTTTAGAGGAGAAGCTTCATGAGTGGTGAGAAGGAGGGCTGCTGGCACTTCTCTTCTCTAGTGATTTAATATTGATTTACAAAATTATAAGGTAATAGGGTACAACTCCACACTATTCCCACCACCAGAGTTCTGGATCCCCAGTCCCTCCATTGTAACCTATAATAGTTCTCCTAATATTGCAGATATGGGTTAACTGTTATTTCTACAACTATCTATATATATTTGTATATACTTGCCAATTTTTTAAGGTTCCATCTTCTCTTCCTTTCCAAGTCACAGATAGACCTATCACTAACCCTAGCCCTAATCCTTTCTTTTTCCTCCTTTCTCTCTGAGTCCTGATGGAATTAGAGTTCAGACCCCTCTGGTCATCTTCTCCCTAATATATATCCTTCATTGGGAATATGGATCAAAATTATTTTTGGGGTGCAGAAGGTGGGAATGCTGTCTTCTGTAATTGCATCTATGCTGGACATAGGGCCTGGCATGTCAAAATATACCTCCAAACGGTTTCTATCTTTCCCTAGTGGAATAAGACTCTGGAGAGGTGAGGTTCTAAGACACATTGGTCTCTCTCTCTCTCTTTCTCCATCTCTGTTTCCCCTTATTCTTCCTCTCTCTTTCAAATAAATAAACAAATCGTTAAAAAAAGACATCATAAGTATCACATTGTAGTGTTCTTACCTCTCTCAAGAGAAGAAAAAAAAGTCCAGTAGAGACTGATTGAGGAGAAAGAATTAAATATCTAACATCTTTTCATTATCAGTATGAGTTAACCAGTCAGTGAATGAATCAGCAGACGGATAAAATTCCATAATGTGGCCTGTAGCTCCTGAAAATTCAGGATAATAGACATTCCCAGTTAGAAACAACTCTAGGGGGGCCAGGTGGTGGCGCACTTGGTTGAGCACACATGTTACAATGCTCAAGGACCCAGGTTCAAGTCCCTGGCCCCCACCTGCAGGGGGAAAGCTTCACAAGTGGTGAAGCAGTGCTGCAGGTGTCTCACTGTCTCTCTCCCTATCACCCCCTTCCCTATCAATTTCTGTTTCTATCCAGCAAATAAATAAAGATTAAAAAATTTTTAAAAAAGAAACAACTCTAGCTCTTGATTAAGAAATTAAACAAAGAATTCTCCTGTGTCCAGTTCATTTTCATTTCTATCATTGGATTCTAAGACTGATTTTCCTGGCTTAAATAAAAGTAACATTGCTTTTATGCCTCTGTGTTAACTATCTTGACTTTTATGCCCAAAGAACTTATAACACTACAACAGTTATTCATACCATTAAGTATAAGTTGGATTAACTTTGTTATAAATTACATGTGATAGTGCTGAGTTTTATTTAAATGAGGTTAATGTATTTCTCATTGAATGCAATAATTTAAGTTTAAAATTTTTGAGGAATTTTCAGAAGGAGATACTAATAAAAAGAATTATAATGAAGTGAATTTAATCATGACTAAACTAGTGGTGTTATTCATTCCACATATTTATTTGTGCCCTCCATGAACATTTATTCAATGTCAACACTGTGTGAGGAAATAGTACAGACTTGTAAGTCACAGCTCTGCCTTCCAGGAACTAACAGTCTAGGATGTGAAGCAGATAAGCAAGGCAATCATGATACAATCTGATAGATTTTAAGATAAGGTTATGTGAGGGACCCCCTTACCCCTATTGAAAGGCAGGACCTGAGGAGTTCAGAGAGGGTTTCTGAAGTAGTTGACAATGGAACTGGCTCTTCAGTGACATGTAAGATTTAACCAGTGAAAGGGATAATGCAGACAAGACAATAGCATCATCATGTCTATAGCAACAAGGAATGACATATTTAGACAGTTCCAAGTACTATTATGATTATTGACTTATGTCTGGTGGCCTGTGTAGAAAGAAAGATACTAGATAGGTAGGAGCCAGGCCAGAAGACTTTAGGTGTCTCTTCCTTAGTAGGGAAGAATCACCCATATAATTTGCATTTCAGTTTCTTGGTCAGATGCTAGTCTATTACTAATGTTCTTCTATTATAATCAGTTTTTCTTTATCACTCTCTTTTATTTATTTATTTATTTAAGAAAGGAGACATTAACAAAATCATAGGATTGGGGGGCTACAACTCCACACAATTCCTGCCACCCCATCTCCATATCCCATCCTCTCCCCTATAGCTTTCCCATTCTCTATCCCTCTGGGAGTATGGACCCAGGGTCGTTGTGGGTTGCAGAAGGTGGAAGGTCTGGCTTCTGTAATTGCTTCCCCGCTGAACATGGGTGTTGACTGGTGGGTCCATACTCCCAGTCTGCCTCTCTCTTTCCCTAGTAGGGTGGGGCTCTGGGGAAGTGTCTTTCTTCCTTCCTTCCTTCCTTCTTTTCTTTTTCTTTCTTTCTTCCTTTCTTTCTTTCTTTCTTTCTTTCTTTCTTTCTTTCTTTCTTTCTTTGTTTCTTTCTTTCTTTTTTCCTTCTCTCTTCCTTTTTTCTTTATAGCCCCATCCTTCTTTTCTTCATTGTTAACTTATTTTTTTTTTCTTTCATCACCCATCCATTGATTAATAAAAGCATCTGTGTATCTCTTCACCATATATTCTATCTGTCTCAATAGATAAACACCTGGGGTCTTCACTGAAATTTATTAGTATCCTACTATGAAGCATTTTGCCTTAATTTAATTAAAGTTGCACTATAATGTATAAGGTTCAGGTGTATATCATTAAAATCCATGTGTGTGTATACTACATGATTCTCTACATTTATATACCAATTTTATCCTTCACCATACAATTTTCCACCTCTATTCAGTACCTACTTCTTTGGCTTCCTTTTTAGTAAGCAGTGATTTTTCTTACAGTGTAAAAGCTTCTTTATATTCAAATGCCTCTCCTTTTCTTTTTAAAATTTTTTATTAGCTTTATTTATTTATTGAATAGAGGCAGCCAGAAATCAAGAGAGGGGTGATAGAGAGGGAGAGAGACAGAGAGACATCTGCAACACTGCTTCACCACTTGCTAAGCTTTCCCCCCCTGCAGTTGGGGACCAAGGGCTTGAACTTGGGTTCTTTTTCTTAAATTTTTTGTTTATAAAAAGGAAACATTGACAAAACCAAGGGATAAGAGGGGTACAACTTTGCACAGTTCCCACCACCAGAACTCTTTATCCCATCCCCTCCCCTGATAGATTTCTTATTCTTTAACCCTCTGGGAGTATGAACCCAAGGTTGTTGTGGGATGCAGAAGGTTGAAGGTCTGAATTCTGTAATTGATTCCCCATTGAACATGGGTGGTGACAGGTCGATCCATACTCCCAGTCTGCCTCTGTCTTTCCCTAGTGGGCAAGGGCTCGGGGGAAGAGGAGCTCTAGGACGCATTGGTGGGGTTGTCTGTCCAGGGAAGTCTGGCATCATGCTAGCATCTGGAACCTGGTGGTTGACAAGAGAGTTAACATACATAGCCAAACAATTTGTTGACCAATCATGGACCTAAGGGCTGGAATAGTGCAGATGAAGAGTTGGGGGGGGGTCCTCCATTTTGTAGATAACTAGTAGGCTTATTTTAGTTATAGTCCAAAGGTCCTGTGGCTATAAGCTTTTTTTTTTCTTTTTTCTTTTTCCCCTGAGCCTGTAATCTGATATGCCAGTGGGTCCAAGTTAGTGTCTGGGGAGATGATGTCATGCCTTGAAAAAAGACTAGAAAGCTGGATCAGGGAAAAGAGTAGCTCCCAAATATGGGAAGGGGATATAAATATTGTTGACTGTAAACTCCATCGATTTAATGTCATCTGGGGCCCATAATTAGCTTAGGAGCCTATGTGACTTCTGCATCTCTCTAGATCTGAGCTCATATTCTGTGGTCATGAGTAGGAACATTTCAAGCTGCCCCAATATCGACCCATCTTCCTCAGGTGTAGCATAGAGTATGTTGTTCATCCTCCCTTTGGAGGATGGAACATTCTCTACCATTCTTGATCCAACTTGAGGGCAAGGTCCTATGGGGCCCCACAAAGGGGTCTGTTGTGTTGTTCCTGATAGAAATGACCAATAACAAAGGAGAGAGGGATTTATTTGAGGTCTAGGCCCATCAAGTCTTTTTGGGAACCTCAGGACTCCCCGATTAGGGCCCCAGCTCGTGGAATGGCCTAATAGTGACTAAAGAGTCATCATTAAAGTATGCCAGTCTCTTGCCCTTATTGAACTTTTGCAGTCCTTGTTTTGATAAGGTTATCTTTGGAGTAAGTGAGAGAACTGTAATAGAAAGTAGGTGAGGCATGTATCTTAAGTCTAAGTAGACACTATTTCACTTCTCTGACCCATCTTGGACAGAGCTAGAAGGAATTATGTTAAGTGAGCTAAGTCAGAAAGATAAAGATGAGTATGGGATGATCCCACTCATAAACAGAAGCTGACTAAGAAGATCTGAAAGGGAAACTAAAAGCAGGACCTGATCAAATTGTAAGTAGGGCACCAAAGTAAAAACCCTGTGGTGAGGGGTAGACATGCAGCTTCCTGGGCCAGTGGGGGGTGGGAGTGGGTGGGAGGGATGGGTCACAGTCATTTGGTGTTTGGAATGGTGTTTATGTACACTCCTAGCAAAATGTAGACATATAAATCACTAGTTAATTAATATGAGAGGGGGAAAATCAATTGTATGTCTCAAAGTTTCTCAAAACACAAACTGAATCTTTTTAATATATAGGCTGTGTATCTGATATGCGGACTCTCTCAAAGGCCTAGACACAGGTAATTGGCAGCCGCCTGACTCTGTGGCCCTGCATTTTCCCTCACCATGGGATTTTTTCGTTTTATGAGGAGGTGTCCCAGACATTATTTCCTTCTCTCCTGGGACAGGTTCTCGCTCTCAGAGACACTTTAATTTTCGCTACACCGTGGGTTCTCATAGCTATAATTGCCACTTACAAGATATGTACAACATGGTCTGCTGTGAGGATAAGCGACTTTGAGGCTGAGATACGAGAGTTAAAGCACATGTGCTTAAGACTTAGACACCCTAAGCGTCAGCGGCTAGACCCAAAAATTCCGTTCCCACAGACACGTACACGTGTTCGGAAGCTCCTTCTCTGGCCCCATCCCCTGCCGCCCTGGGTTCAGCTTCTCCTGAGGTTTCCAGTTCTCTGACCCCACCCCCAGCTGATACGGTCATCATTAAGTGACCTTGTGGCTGAGATACGAGAGTTAAAGGATACTTTTTCAGCATTTAAGGACTTTAAACCATGTGCAGTCCACCCCAAGAGCTCCATCCCTGTAGATAAGTGTTCAGGTTCCCCTGCCACTACAGCACCTTCCACTTCCGTAGATCTCTCCCCAGTGGCATCGAACCAAATCCACACCTTCCTTAGCCTCGTTGTGGTTGTTATTATTGCCATTGTTGATGTTGTTCGTTGTTGGATAGGACAGAGAGAAATGGAGAGAGGAGGGGAAGACAGAGAGGGGGAGAGAAAGATAGACACCTGCAGACTTGCTTCACCGCCTGTGAAGTGACTCCCCTGCAGGTGGGGAGCCGGCGTTCGAACTGGGATCCTTATGCTGGTCCTTGTGCTTTGCGCCACCTGTGCTTAACCCGCTGTGCTACAGCCCAACTCCCATTAAGCTGGCTTTCTAATGAGTCTGTCTGGGTGTAACATTGGTCTTTACCTAGGGATAAACTAGAAATTTTAAAAGAGCTCGTCTGAGAGCAGTTGTCCTTGGGACACATTCGTCATTCTCGAAGCCCATGGAATACTCCTGTCTTTGTGATTAAAAAGCGCTCGGGAAAATGGCGCCTCCTTCAAGATCTCCATGTGGTAAATTAAACCATGCAGGTCTGGGGCTCCCCCCAAAGGGGTTTGCCTCTTGCTTCTGCAATTCTCACAGGAATTCCAATCTTAGCTATTGATATACAAGATTGTTTTTTCTCTATTCCCTTGCATCCGCAAGATTGTAAACGTTTTGCCTTCTCTGTTCCTTCTATCAATGCCAGCCCTGCTGACAGATTTGAATGGGTGGTGCTGCCCCAGGGTATGACCAATAGTCCTACAGTTTGTCAAGAGGCTGTTAAATCTGCCCTTTCCCCATATATCCATAAGGGCCTTAGTGTTTTTCATTACATAGATGACGTATTAATATGGGGAAAATCAGATACAGATCTCTATGCCTAATGTGGCTTCTGAGAAGATACAGCTAATTCCTCCAATATCTTTTTTAGGTTCAGAGATTTCTTTAACGCAAATTTGTCCTTTAAAACCTAATGTCACCTTTCCTACTAACCTTACTCTTGCTTCTTTACAAAGTTTTCTTGGAAATTTAAATTGGCTTAGGCAGTATCTTTATCTGCCTACAAGCTGCCTCCAACCACTGTTTGACCTGTTAAAAGGAAACAAACAGCCCTCCTCAAAATGCAAGTTAACTCCTGGGGCCTCCTCAGCACTGGAAAGGTTTAACCAGGCCCTCCAGGACATGCACCTTGTTTGATTCTCCCCCTCCTCTCCAGTAAACCTTCTAGTCTTCAACTCCACCCCCACAGTAGTAGGGGCATTGTGGCAAGACCATGGGGTTCTTGAGTGGCTTCACACACCAGTAGTAGGAGCTCCAAGATTCCTCACTGAGATAGATGTGTTAGCATTCATGGTTCACCAAGGGAGAAATAGGTCTGTGCAGGTCTTAGGGAAAGAACCGGATTTAATTATTCTGCCCTTTTCTCTCACAGATACAGAGTGGTTCATATGCCATCATTCCCACTTTGCCATAAGCTTCATGGGGTTTCCAGGACAAATAGATAACCATTTTCCTTCTAATAAATTGATAGCTTCTTTACCTCTTTTGCCTCTACTAGCACCTAAACTTTTCTCTCGAGATCCTATTCCTTCTGCTCCTACAGTCTTCACTGATGGTGGAAAAAAGGGAACTGCTGCCCTCATATATTACCCGGACAAACAATCCCCTAAACCTCTCTTTACTGAGCTTCCTGAGAATTCCCCTCAGTACAAAGAACTTTATGCTGTTTTCCTTGCATTAAAAGCTGTACCAGAATCCTTCAACCTTTTTTCTGACAGTGTGTATACTGTTAACTTACTTCCATGGCTTGCTCGTTCTTATGTGAAAATTGATGACAACCCACTTTCCCCTCTCTTGATTCAAATCGCCTCTATGCTCTCTTCTCGAACCCAACCACTATATATTCAGCACCTTCGTTCCCACAGCCCTCTTCCTGGTTCCCTGTCCGAAGGGAATGCTGCAGCTGACCGCCTTGCCTCCACAGGAGCTCTCCTAGTCTCTGTCTCTGATCCTGCTGATTTCCTTTCTCTAACGCATGTTAATCTTAAAGGCCTTTGAGCTCGATTTCCTGATTTTCCTTTACCACAATTAAAACATATCCTAGCTACATGCTCTTCCTGTGCAAGTCTCATAAAAACACCTGCTATTCAGACTCTTGGTGTTAACCCCCGAGACTTAAAAGCTAATGCTATTTGGCAAATTGATGTCACCCACATACCAAACTTTGGCAAACAAAAATATGTGTTTGTCTCAATTGATACCTTTTCTAAATTTATGTGGGCAACAGCTCAGACAGGAGAAAGCTCTAAAAAGCTTATAAGCCATATGCTCTCCTGTTTTGCTCTGATGGGCTTACCTCCTCAACTGAAAACTGACAATGGAACTGCATTTACCAGCAAACAATTTAAAGATTTTTGTTCCCTCTGGAACATTACTCATACCAAAGGCATTCCCTATAATCCACAAGGTATTGCCAAGAAGGCCCATCAAACCCTTAAGTCTCAATTAAATAAAGATAAAGGAGGAATGTACCACCCCAATATCCAGCTAGCAAAAGCCTTCACTACATTAAATCTCTTTAATATTTACAATAACTTGGACTTACCTCCTATTATTCTTCACTGGCAATCACCATCTACTCTCCCATCTATTAAGGTCAAATGGAAAGAGCCACTTGATAAAATTTGGAAAGGGCCTGACTCTCTATTGACCATGGGAAGAGGTTTTTCATGCATTTTCCCACATAATTACTCTAAACCTGTCTGGGTTCCTGCCTGCCATGTCCGACAATACCCTCATGATGCAACTGTTATTCCTGAAGAACAAGAAATACAAGAGGACTAGATAAAGGATACATCCCAGGATCCATAATATGACATGGCAGAACCTACAAAAGTTGGCTCACAGAGCCCTCTCTCCTACCCCTTCCCTGAATGTCTTATGTTATGACTGGCCAGTTGGGTTTTGTGAGTCAGTGTGTTGAATGACCAAAAATTTTTGTATGACCCATCTGCTCAGAGTACTCTAAATGTTAAAACCATTGTCACTAACATGTGTTAACTCTCTAAGTAACCTGAGTCTGTTTATAGTCCAAAGTCAATTATAGTAAACCTCTAACTTGTTACAAGTTTTATTTTTTTCACAAGTAAGTGATTACAGCTATCAAGCCTTCATATGAGGAATCATCTGTTCATATAGTAAGGTATTCAACTGTAAGAAGTTCCTCCATATCCAACCTATGTGAATTAACAACATTCACATATTCTTGTACACTTAACTGGATTATCTTGTCTTGCCACCATAGGCCTGCCTTTGTCAGCCAACAATTTAAAGATGTTTCCCTTTATAACATCACCCATGCCACGGACATCCTTTACTACCCCCAAAAACAAATGGCTGTTCCCCTGGACATCACATCCACTGACTGATTCCCTTAGACTTAAGATATGATCCCACCTCTTCATACCAATGGATACATTCCCCCTTCCTTACCTGTCTACCCTTAGTTGTGGGACCCTAGCTTGTTTTACTTCTGCTCACAATAGGTCCTATAATTCTTTTTTTTTCAACATTTTAATTTATTTATTAATGAGAAAGAGAGGAGGAAAGAGAAAGAACCAGATATCTTTCTGGTACATGTGCTGCCAGGGATCAAACTTGGGACCTCACGCTTGAGAGTCTAACGCCTTATCCACTGCGACACCTCCCAGACCACGGTCCTATAATTCTTAACAAGCTCATGGCCTTTTTGCCGCAACAGATTGATGTCATAAAGATGCAACCTATACAAACTCACTATCATAGGCTGGACATGGCAGAATATTGAGTTGCTGTGGAGGATTTTCCCCCCTCCATCAGAACGCCAACCATGTAGAGGGCTGGCTAGCCAATGACAGGTAAGAGGAAACTAGCGCTATCCAGTCAACCTAAGACAGGGCACCTGGTACTACTGGGCAAAAATGACCAGGTGTTCCAATGACGGGTAAGACAGAAGGCTGATCCCCAACCTAAGACAGGCACATTCCACCCTGCCACAAAACAAAGTCCACCAAATGTGGACTTTGTGCCATATGTGCCCTCAAGGTTGCTATTGGCATGGCCATAGAGTTTATGTTAAAAGATAGTTCCTGGGAATCGGGCGGTGGTGCAGCGGGTTTAGTGCAGGTGGCGCTAAGTCCAAGAACTGGCTTGAGGATCCCAGTTTGAGCCCCCGGCTCCTCACCTGCAGGGGAATCACTTCACGGGCAGTGAAGCAGGTCTACAGGTGTCTTTCTCTCCCCCTGTCTTCCCCTCCTCTCTCCATTTCTCTCTGTTCTATCCAACAACCATAATATCAGCAATAACAACAATATAATTACAACAATAAAACAACTAAGGCAACAAAAGGCAAGATACAAGAAAAAAAGAAAAAAAAAGGATAAGATAGTTCCTGCTTCCTTACACCTTAGAGTCTTTGTGAAAAGATAAGTTCTTTTTCCCCATGAATATATAATAATAAATGAATAGGAAAGATACATCCCCCAATACTCAGTTGGCTAAGGCACCAAAACTCTTTTTCTATAAAGCATTCAAATCAGATGCCCTGCTAACCACGAGAAGCAGATTGTTTGTGTTTCTTCCACAGGAATCCCAGAGAAAAACATCTGGCCCCCTGCACACCCTGACATCACCCACTAGATGGCATGACTACAGTGGCACACCCCCCCGAAACCCTAGATGTCACCTGACGCGATCTGAAGAACCTGATTCACAGACTCCAAGGACAGAACTTTTTTACTGTCTGTCTGCCTTTCCTGCTTCTGCTTTGCCTGTCACATTTTGGCGGTTCCAGCTCACAATCTACAGAAAAGTGGAATTCCAGAGGCTGACCTTCCTCATGCAGCATTTCATCCCCTGCCATTTCTTCCCCTAGTCACCTACTTTGGACTGATACTTCTATCGGACTCGCTGGTATACCCATTGTACACTTTAGACAATTTTACAGCAGCTTCCTTCCCTTCACGTTGCTGGTTTTTCATAGACTGACCCTGAGTAGTTCATAGAATTTACACGCTGTTGCCCTGGGCATTAGATAAAAGGAAAGGGGGAGATGCTGGGAAATTGTGTGATGCAGTCACATCTGCCATGTTGTCCCCTCAGGCTACTGCTAGTTCCCGCGAGAGTTGGGACATTCTCGGAGTGCCTGTTCAGCCATGTTGTGCCCTCAGGGCATTGTCTATATCCCGCGATATTTGGAGTGCTTTGGTTACTCCTCCCCCCTCCCATTCTCATGAGAGTTATTATCCTATCCTGTAGTGCTTTGGTTACTCCTCCCCCTTCCCATTCTCGCGAAAGCTACTCCTATAAAAGCCCTTCTTCTTCCGCACCTCGTTCTCTTGCTAGCGCTTCACTCTGGTGTTCAGACACAGGAAAGGTTACTGCGTGAGGCAGCCATTTTCACTACCTCCATGTGGCCCAACCTGCCCCTCTAGCACCCAACTCTGAGGTGCCAGTGCAAATAAAGATTTGTGTTTCCTCTTCACTCCGGACCCCTCTCTCTCTTCTCTGTGACCCACGCACAACAACATGGGAGTATGGACCAAAGATCTTTATGAGGTGCAGAATGTGGGAGGTCTGTAATTGCTTCTCCCCTGGACATGGGTGTTGACAGGTCAATCCATAACCGCAACCAACTAATTTTTTTCCTTCCTTCCTTCCTTCCTTCCTTCCTTCCTTCCTTCCTTCCTTCCTGCCTTTCTTCCTTTCTTTCTTTCTTTCTTTTTCTTCTTTCTCTCTTTTTTTTCTTTCTTTTCTTTATTGGAGGGATTAATGGTTTACAGTCAACAGTAAAATACAGTAGTTTGTACATGTGTAACTTTTTTGTTTTCCACATAACAATTCAACCTCCTCTAAGGACTCCTCTGACATCATATTCCAGAATCTGAATCCTCCCCTCCACCCTGGTGTCTTTTACTTTGGTGCAGTACACCAAACACAGTCCAAGTTCTGCTTTGTGTTTTCTTATTTTTCAACTTCTTTTTTTATCATTAGCAAATCAATAATGATTGACAATATTGTGGGATAAAAGGGCTACATTTCATACAGTTCCCACCACCAGATTGCCACTCCCCATTTCCTCCATTGGAAGTTTTACTGTCATTTATCCCTTTGGGAGTATGGAACAAAGATCTCTGTAAGGTGCAGAAGATTAGAGGTCTGGCTTCTGCATTTGCTTTTCCAATGGACATGGGCATTGACAGGTCAATCCATACCCCAGCCTATCTCTACCTTTCCCTAGTGGAGTAAGGCTCGGGGCAGGTTATGTCCCAGGACACATTGGTGAGGCCATCTTCCCAGGGAAATCAGGTGAGCATCATGGTAGCATCTGCAACTTGGTGTCCTGCAAAGCATCAAAATATAAAGCAGAAAAAATTGTTTAATAAGCAGGAACATAAAGGTAAGAGTATAGTTGGTGAAATTTGGGGTCTTCATGTTGAAAGAAGCTAAGAAGCTTATTTAAGGTATATTACAGGGGTTGCATGACTTTAGTAATTTTTGCCTGATCCTGACAGCTAACATGCAGGTGGGATAAAGGTATTGTTGAGAAAGGCTAGAAAGCTGGATCAGGGCAGATAGAAAATCCCAAATATGGGGAAAGTGTATAAATATCATTAACTGTTAACCCCAATGATCTGACCTAGGGCCTATGTCTATTCATATTTAGCACAGGAGCCCATGTAACCTTTTCATCCTTGTAGGTCTGACTTTGTATTCCATGGTCATAACTAAGAACATTCTAGGCCACATTCATTTCAAGACCAGTCTTCCTCAAGTGGCAGAGTTTGTTGATCCAGCCTCCCTTTGGAGTTGAGTTGAGTTGAGTTTTTTTGGTAGTATAGTCACAAGCTTGTGCCGTCACCCTCAGTATCTAATTTGAGAGTACTTTATTCATTCCCAAAATAAATACTTTACTTAATAGCAGTAATTGGGAATTCTCTCCATCTTCCTGCCCCTAGAAGTCAGTAATTTACTTTTTGTTTCTGTGAATTTTCTTACTCTTGGCATTTCATATAAATTAAATCACATAGTGTATTTATTACCTTTTGTCTGGATTTTTTGGTGTAGCATACATTTTTCAAGGTTCACCAACATTGTAGCATGTATTTTCACTTATCAATATTCAATTTATTATTATCATTGTTATTATTATTATATATTTAAAACCAGAGAACTGCTGAACTTTGGCTTTTGGTGGTGCTGGAGCCTGAACTTGGGATCTTTTATCCCTCAGGCATGAAAAGATTTTTGCATAACCATTATGCTATCACCCCTGTCCCTTCTTCTTATAGACTGGGTAATGTTCCCTAATATAGAGTCAACATTTTTGTATGGTTTATCAATTATAGTTATTAGGGTCATTTTCACTTGTTTTTTATGATCTTGTATGGCTCTGATTGTAGGCTGCATTGGGAGACTGTTATCATATGTTAGACTATCCTGACATACATTATAAAAAAAGAAGTATATTGTCCTTTCTCCTGTTAGTATGTAAATGCTGTTAAATACATTAGAAAGTGCTAAAAGAACATGTGGCCCTTTAAGCATTATATAAACCTCAGTGCACTCATATAAGGAATATGTGAATGAATAAATTAAAGGGAGCAGTTTTGTAGCTCTTGGTGAGAACTTTGAAATGCTCATCTAGTTGTCCTTGTGTCACCTAGTGGGGAACACATCTCACTCCGTTAAGAATTCATATGCTATAAAAACAGTGTTTTAAATTGAGGATTCTGTTCTCGATTTTTCCTGACATTCTTGATCGTTGGTAGAGTGGAGGTTACATTGTTATTGCAGCTTCATAATTTGTCTGGCTCAGTTGCATGTTATCACTTATCAGTGAAAGTCAAAGGAAAGCTAGATCTATTCTGACAGCTTGTGCTGGAAGCATTTAGGACATTTATTAGTAAGGAAAGTAGACAATAATCCCAAGATTGTGTCTTATTTTGCCAATTAAAACTGGCTTCCTGGGACTGTGTCATTGCCCCACAATGGTATTTTTTCCCTATTGGAGACCTGAACAAGTCTATCAGACTTAAATTTATTTTTTCCTTTGCCTTTCTCAAGCCTTCTTTGACTACCTCTTCCATGATCATCTCTGAACACACTTAGGCAAATTTTCTGTGCTTGTGCAAAATATGGCCCAACTCCCGGTTCTTTCATTCAAAGAGGATTTAATCGGTGCAAAAGCAAGCATCTTATATATCTGTTGCTTCAAGTACAGCCCTGGTGGTTGAGGGCCTCTCAACCTGGTCGTTGAGGTATGAGGACACATACTGAACCCTGGTACCTGTAGTGGTAAATCTGAAGGTGGCAAAGGCTTTGACAATCTTTGCTTTCTCCCTCCCTCCTGCATCTGTCTATTCCTTAGCCTCAAGAGAATGACAGGAAAGGAGAAGGGAGCTGCCAGGTTTCCTGTATTCATGTCTGTGGGAGGGAGACGAACAGGGCTGGCAGCCATGAACTAAATGGGCTCCATTCCATCTATCTTTTCTGATTAAAGTGAAGCCGACTCAGGCGGCTGCTTGTGAGCTCTGATGGGAATCATAACTCAGAAAAATTCCTGGAATGACTGTTCAAGACATTGCACCCATTTCTTCCCTGAAGCAACTTAAAAGACAGACGGAAAGGGGCAGAGTTTGTTAAGTCTGCAGCTAACTGTAGGCAGTGCTTGGCAATTGGATGATATTCTTCATGTACTATTAAAGGAACACAAAGAAAATATTGTGAAAATGAGAGGGCAGGCAGTGGCTACCCTGATTCAGCCCATATGTTACCATGCATAAGGACCAGGGTTCAAGCCACTAGTCCCTACGTGTAGGGGAGAAGCTTAACAAGTGGTGGAGCAGGGATGCAAGTGTCTGTCTCCCTCCCTTCTCAATTTCTTCTCTACATATTAAATAAATAAAATGTTTTTTAAAAAACACACATTAAAAATAAATTTTTAAAGTGTCTTTTTAAAAATTATCTTTATTTATTTATTGGATAGAGACAGCCAGAAATTGAGAGGAGGATAGGGAGGGACAGAGGAAGAGAGACAGAGAGACACCTGCAGACCTGCTTCACCACTCGCAAAGCTTTCCCCTACAGGTGAGGACTGGGGGCTTGAACCTGGGTCCTTGTGCACTGTAATATGTGCACTCAACCAGGTGTGCCACCACTCTGCCCCCAAAATTAAATTGTTAATAAAATATTGTGAAGTCAGTAAATACGTCTTTAAAAGTACAAAGTGTTTTTGGAGTGGCATCCCATTACTTCAATTTTTGTGCAATTTTCTGTTGTTGATATCTCCCCATTTGGAGGAAGATGACCTTGACTTCCAAATAGTTCTCATTAAAAACAATGATTTCTAGATTCAATGTATCCATTGCTTCATTAATTAATCCAAGGAGTTCATTGGATCATTTAAACTTTCGTGTCAGATTGTCCCAACAGTTTCATCAGTATGTCATCATTATATACATGGGCTGCATTGCTCTTTCTGTTGTAGGAGACTGACCTCTTGTTCTGTTGATGGCTTTTTCATGGTCACTTTAAGAGTTGGTGAAGCTGGACTGGGTGGTGTTCAAATCCACAATCCCTACCTACAGGATGTGGGGACTTCACAAGCAGTGAAGCAGTAAGCAATACTGCAGGTATCTTATCTTTCTTTCTCCTTCTCTGTCTCCCCTTTGCCTCTCAATGTCTCTATGTCCTATCAAATAAAATAAAGGGGGGGGATGACCACTGGAAGCAATGGATTTATCATGCAGGCACCGAGTTCTAGCAATAACTCTAGTGGGGAAAAAAAAAAAAGGAATAAAGTGTACACTGTTAAAATGCCTTAATTTTCATTTTTCCCCTCTGTTATTCAGAGTGCTTCTTAACTTGCCTTTTTAAAGTTATACTTTCAACTCAGCCTCCTACTTTGTTGAGAAACCTGAACTGAATTCTCTTGGAGTTGGACCAGAGGCTGTTTCAGAAGAAATCTGAATGTGGCCTTTCAGAGCAACCTGCTCTTAAAAATCAGTGTCCCAGAACAGAGACCAATGACTTCAGCTCTTCCACTTGTCAGTGTAAATTTCCTGATTAAAAAAAAAGTCTTAATATCTTATCTGACACACCAAATTCTTTAATATTATTCTTCCTAAGGGAAGAGGAAGACTATCGGGTATGCATAAATAGGATTTGTTGTGACTTTATCAGACTAAACTATGCTGTGCTATAGTAACAAAACCTAAAATCTCATAGTTTAAGGCAAAACGATTATATTTTGTTCAGACTGCATGTCCCATGATAATTACATTGTAGTTATTTAAAGGCTAAGACAGATGGAGATATAATAAAGTTGTTATCTGAGAGTTCCATTGGCTTACCTTAGTCTCCTTGGTAGAAAAGTTTTGGTCAAGAACAAATGTCTAGATTCAGGCAGCAAAGGTTGCTTTGTGATGAGACAGCAGTGAGTGGAGTGTGCTCCTGTTGAAATAACAGATACAACCTTGGATTATTGAGTGTCCACCTTCTAGGCCCCCTATAGTATCTTATCCCATTGGACCCCACCTCCCCCATGTTGGAGGTGAGGGCTCCCTAGTGGGCAGGAGCTCCTATTCTTCTTCTAGCGTTTGCCCTTCTTCCATAGCCAGTTAATGGCTTTGAAAGTGACTGGGATCCATGTGGATTCAGTCGGCTAGGAAGGATCGTCAGTCACAGGATGCACCACAGGAAGGTCGATCCAATGCATCCCAGGGGCTCCTATGCTAGTTCAGAGCATTATGCCCATAAATAAGCTTTCTAAGTTATTAATCAGACATAAATAGCATGGAAAAAGAAATTCTTTCTTTTTTTTTCCAGTCCAAGTATTACTTTATTGAAGAAGTGTTGACTTACAAGAGGTTTGTTGTCATAAGGTACATTTCCACATTTTCCTAAGATAGGTGTCATATTTCACCCTCAGCCAAACCACCATCTTAATCCATTGTAGGAATTTAGATCTCCAGCCTCTCTTTGGTAATCCTCCTTTACCCTTTCTGAGTTCCTGAACTTCCTGTGATAGACTACAGTCTATTGTGGAGTCACCTATATTGTCCTTTGCTTTGTTTCTTAGCCCATCTGTGAGTGAGGTCATCTAGTATTCAGTATTTCTTTGACAGAGTGTTTTCGATTTGCCTCAGCCTTGCAGGTCTATTTGGAGAAATGTAGACTGACTTTTAGGGTGAAAGAGAAAAGGATGGCTTAGACAAGTAAGAGTTAAGGGACAGGACTGTCTGTAAGGCAGACAGTGGAAAACAACTGTTTTGGGGAAGTTTGACAAGTTGAGGAGTGGAAAATTTGGTGATACCCAGATGAACTACAGAGAAAATCAAGAAAAGTCAAGGTAGATAGGTAAAACGATCCTACCCCCTCCTTCCCTCCCCTGTAGGAGAGAAGGGCAACTCCTATAGGCTTTAGGAGTTCTGGGTGGTTGTGAGAAGATTAAACATAACTGTGGAATGTCCACCTTCAGGGCTGGGGAGAAAGCGTAATGGTTATGCAAAAGACTTTTATGCCTGAGGCTTTGAGGTTCTAGGATCAATCTCCAGCACCACCATAAACCAGAGTGAGCAGTGCTCTGGTCTCTCTCCTGTATTTCATTAAAAAGAAAATAAAAATATTTTTGTGGGATTCTGATTTATTAAATTATCAAACTCCATTCTTGGATAAATACACATAGAATCTCTGGCTCAGACTGTAAAGAGTAGGCAGCTTTCAGGCTCAGTGGTTATTTAGATGGAATATTCCCTAAGAAGTTCTGTTCTCAGGGCTCTTTTATAGAAAGTAAAAGACACTTCCTCCTGCTTCTTTGCTGATTTCATTATCTCCTCTGTAACTTGCTGGTGGGACTTAAGTTGATTCTGAGTTGGGGTAATACCTATTTTATCATTCAAAGCCCTGCAGGACTAGTTTGGGCTTGGTGAGGAGGGGGTCCCTTTTATCATAGGCTTTGCTTGAAAAATATTTTCTAAAATGTCCACATGCAGTTTCTTTTGTCTGTATTATCTCTAAGTGTCAGAGAAAGAGAGTGGAGGTCAGTTTGAACTTGGTCCTTATCCCAGAGTAGCAGGACACAGACCTAGACACAGACAGTAATGAAGATGTCCATTGCCCCTTTGGCTGTCTCACTATCTTGTCTCAAGTGGATTAAGCTTGCCTCACACCGGGATGTCTGAGGTTTCTAGCTGGTAGGGGGAAAATGCACAGATATAATTCTTCCTTTATCTCATGGAGAGTGATACATGCAGGTGGCACATCAGGTTAAGCGCACGTAGTATGAAGCACAAGGACCTGTGCAAAGATCCCAGTTCAAGCCCCGGGCTCCCTATCTGCAGCGGAGTCACTTCACAAGTAGTGAAGCAGGTATGAAAGTGTTTATCTTTCTCTCTCCCTCTCTATCTTCCCCTCTCCTCTCAATTTCTCTCTGTCCTATCAAGTATGTATATTTATTATATATAAAAAATTGAAAAAATGGTCACAGGAGCAGTGGATTCATAGTGCACGCACAGAGCCCCAGCGATAACCCTGGAGGTGAGAGAGAGAGAGAGAGGGAGAGAGAGAGAGAGATGCTAACTTCTGTTCACATTCATTGGTCAAAGGAAGTCTTGTAGCCACACATCATTTCAAAGGGGAAGAGCAATAGGAATCTCTTGCATTCTGAATGTGAAGAGATAACATGTTAGTCAGCAACCAGTTTAGGTTTCATGGGTTAGAGGGCATATATGAACAACCCAGAACTCTCCCAATTGATATTATGCTTATAGAACTGTTTGTTTCTTTCAAGGAATCCTAAGGAAATTAAAGTCAATAGGCATGAGTTCTCTAACAAAATTTACTCTTGCACGAGTAGAGCTACTTGGAGCTCCACTCCTCCTAAGAGTGTAAATTACCACAGGAATGACTGGAGTGGAAGAGAGGTTACAGATTATCTGTGAGACCACTCTGGTGTGCTTCTCTAGTATCCTGCCTCCCCCCCCCCACCTTAGGGGATTGCTGGAGCGTGTAGGAATCCTTGAATGCAAGTGAGGCCTTGCTGGCTGCACCTGCTCGGTGAGCAGGCACCATCTGCGTGTAGGAAGAATGGAGCTCTCTGGGCTTACAGCAAAAGTCTGTAGTGAAAATGAAGCCAATCTATAGTCATTTAGAGAGTGAGTTCATGAGAGGCGTGCGACACATCTCTGACTTGCTTTGAATACAACCATAATGTAGGAAAATTGGAAATTTTTAAATGATGAGTTTCATCTGTTGCCTTATATTTTTGCTGAGCTCTTTTTTTTCTATACTGCCTCATTTTCTTCTTTAAATGAATAATTTAAATGTTTTTTTAAAATATTGTATTATATGTTTATTTGCTAAGAATTCAGACTTACATAGCTGATTTGGTATCTCGTAGCTTCAGAACCCACTGATCTACCTCAAGTAAGTGGGAGGTGGGGGGGTGGGCACTGGGGTCCTGTCATTTTGCTGCTCCTTGGTGACTCAGTAGGTGGACCAGGAGATAACTGTGTTTCTTACCTTAGAGAATTGAACTTCCTTGAAGCTTGTTACCCTTATTGGGGGAGTGCCTTTGTACATGACCTAGGTTCAAACCCTGGTGCTGTTTGTGAGGTGCTATGACAATGGAGGAAGCTTTGGGTGGTGTGATGTGTACAACCCCCCCCCCCCCCCATATAACTGGATGGAAGAATGTGGCCAGGAACATTGACATTGCTCCTATATGAGACCCTGGTTCAGCAACAGGACAACATATTTCCCTGTTACTTCTTTATTTTAATCAGAACACTGCTCTGACTTATGGTGGTTCTCAGGATTGCACCTGGGACTTAAGAACCTCAGGAATAGAAGTTATTTCTTTTATTCCTCCAGGATTATTGCTGGAGCTAGGTACAGGCACTATGAATCTATTGCTCTTGTCTGCTATATTTTCCATTTTATTGGATAGGACAGAGAAACACTGAGAGGGGAGGGGGCGCTAGAGAGAGAGAGAGAGAGAGACAGACAGACAGACAGAGAGATAGAGAGACCTGCAGATCTTCTTCACTATTTGTGAAGCATTTTGCCTGCAGGTGGGGAGCCAGGGCTCAAACCAGGACCCTCACATGGGACCTAGCGCTTCATATTATGTGCCCTTAAGTGGGTGTGCCACTGCCTGGCCCCCATGCTTGAAAATATTTTGCATAATCATTATGTATCTCTTGCTCCTTCCTTGTTACTTCTTTGTTAGGAAATTTGCAAATTATAGACAAACTTCCTGATTGAGCTTCATTTTCTGTTCACTTTTGAAGTCCCCATAAGTGCCAAACATTGCATATTTAGGGAAAAATACAAATAATCCTGACCTCAGAGCTTTATATATTCAGGGTGGAGGTGCTAGTCAATAAACATAATGAGTACATTAAATAGCATCTTGAAAAGTGAAACACTATGAAAGGATTGATGACAGGAATTAGAAGAGCCAGGGATGAGTGGGCAGAAAAGGAGCAGAAACATTTATTTGGATGGTTGAGGGATCTAACTGACTGTGAGATTCAAACATAAAAGTTTCTGGAGGTAAGAGAGGTGGCCCAGTGGCTATGGAAAGGCAGTCAGATCTGTAAAGTGCCCTCTGGAGAGCATGACTAGATCTGAAGTAGAAAGTTTGAAAAAGGGTGAGACAGCCAGGGTGGTTGATGAAGAGAGAGAATAGATGGGAAAAACTCTACATAATGGTGTTGGAGAGGGGGCCCTGCTCAGGTAAGGCCTGTTAAGCCACTAGGAGGAAAGGCACTTTTGCTCTGCATTAAATCAGATGACTTGACAGGGTTTTGAGTAGAGGAATAATATAGATTGATTTAGGTAAATAGCCCTTTGTCACCAGTGTTGAGAACAGGCCTCAGGGAAAGAAGGCCAAGTTGTGGTAAGGTCATACCTGGAGTCTACGATAGAGGTAATAATAATGGTGTGGACAGAGACAAAAGTGGTCAAGTTTTGAAAATAATTGTCAAATTATTCTCTATTAGTTGATTTCTACCTTGCCTAGTTGTAGGAAGGGTCAGATTTAGAGGTGTTGTAATTCTAAAGTCTGTAGGGTTGAATGTGTGCTGTCATCTGAGGAGACCCTCCTAATTGTGATCTTTCTCCTTACACTTCACTTAATTACTCAGGGAAATTCATTTGTACTTTCATCCTTTATTATGTGAATAGATAATTTTACAGATTTGTGTGTGTGTGTGTGTGTGTGTGTGTGTGTGTGTGTGTGTGACAGAGAGAGAGAGAGAGGGAGAGGGAGAGGGAGAGAGATAGGGAGAGAGAGGGAGAGAGAAACCTTCATAGTATCACTCTGGAATGTTGCAGCTTCAGGAACTCAATTCAGGACCTCAAAAGCATACATGTCTGGTGTTCTGTCTGCTATGCCACCTCCTGGGAAGGTGAATTATTGAATATAAAATGTATGATCTTTCTTTTTAAAGGAATTTTGGGCATCACTGCCATAAAAGAAAGAGTATGAGGGGCTGGACTGTGATGCACCTGGTTGAGCACAAACATTATAGTGGTTAAGGGCCCAGTTCAAGCCCCTGGTCTCCACCTGCAGAGGAGATGCTTTGTGAGTGGCTGCAAAGGGTTATCTCTCTGTCCCTCTCCCTCTCTGTCTCGATACTCTTACCCTTTTGATTTCTGGATGTCTCTAGCCAATAAATAAAGATAATGAAAAATAATTAAAAAAAGAAAGAATATGACATTAGAGTCCAACTACTCTGGTTTTCTCAACTAGTATTTCTTATGTATTAAGTTTGACCCTTCAAATTACAATAGCAACCCCTTCAATGAACCTGGAAACTTTCTATTTAGTCTATTTTAGTGCTGTGGGATAATAGTGAGAGGAATAATCCTGGAGATTTCCTGTTTTTGTTGGTAGATGATCTGGACTGTGGCAGGCAGAGGTTGTATGTTTATTGCTCTTAGGGAAAAAGGCATTGATATAGTTGCTTAACACATTTTTTTTTTTTTTACTAGACTTGCTCAGTGGCTAACCCTGTCTCCACATTCTATCCCTTTTTTGCTATTTTCTTTCCTCCTCACATACTGGGCCAAAACTGAAATACACTGAAAAGACTGAAATGTCTTTAATTGTATTATGTAGTGCTCTTTAACTATCTGCTACTCTAGCATCTCTCTTTCATAGTGAGGCATTATTCTAAAGCAAAGGCTGTTTCCTTATAAAGAATTCAGATGCCAGATGTAGACTTCTTTTTTTATAGTTTCATTGCATGTGACACCTAGATGAATTAGTCTCTCATTTTATGTAATTAATCAGACTTTGAGTCTTTCATTTATCTATTTATTGAAAGAGATGGAGAGAGGGAAAGAGAAAGAGAAATGGGGAGAGAAAGAGAAAGAGAGGTGGAAAGAGAGAGAGAGATGCAGAGAGAAAATGATACCCAGATTATCAGCCTGGCACATACAGTACCAGGGAACAAACACATATGTTTTGAGCTCATGAAACTGTTTAGTGTCAGAGTTGAGACAATACAGTATCATGTGCCTTCTTTAGTGTAGAATAGTGTGGGCTGCCACTCTGGGTCCCCCGCCCCCCCTGGCCACTGGCAGCGAAGGTCAAAGCGGACCCCTGGGAGTCCTGGGGTAGCTCCGTGCTCAGAGAGACAAGCAGTTGGCTCTGAATGAGCCTCAGTGGGGAAACTCGTTTATTGAGAGAGGAAGCAAGTAGATATACCCATTGCACAGAGAGAAGATTAAGGTAATCATTAACTCAAACACAAAGCAACACAAAACATAGTCACATTTTGACCTAAAAACTATTTGATCACAAGTGAAGAGTTTCCATACAAGGTTTGATCACAAGCTCACAATGCAATGTTCCCCGGGGGTAAATTACAGGCATTTCATAGGAGGGGGGGCAGTTGAGTAACAGGAGTTTGCAGTGGTTTTCAAGTTTGGCCATACTCAATGTACAGTAATTCATGGCCTTTGTTTTAAGGGGAGAGGAGGAGGGGCATGTGCAGAAAGGTAGCCCCCATCTGGAGAAGCCATTTGTCATTACTTCATGAGGTCAGGGGAACTTGTCATTGTCTCAATCTGGAGCAGATCCACTTGGATCTCATGGAAACAACGACCTGGACTTCCCCAGCAGGGGGCCAGCTCTCCAAAAGAATAGGTGATATGCAAGGCCTAAATTTTTCAAATTGTATTTGTGGGATACGTGCTGTTAAAAATTAAGACTAAAAATAACTGCAATTTTGAAGGTATCTTACTGAGAATCAGCGATTTTTGGTGAGTAAATGCTAGATCCTGCTCAAGTAGTTTGGGAAATGGGAATCACTCCCAAGTGCTAATTTTTAATGCAACAGTTTGTTCATTGTTTGGCAAAATTAGATGGGACACAGTATGAACTTCTAAAAATTTTAACTACTATGATGAAATCACCTCTCCCAATTTCTTTGTGCCCAGAAACAACATGTTTTTCACTTCTAGGAGTGTATTAATTTCCTTCTTTCTGGCTTATCTCACTTAACATAATTCCTTCAAACTCCATCCAGATGGGATGAATAAGGTGAGTTCATCATTTTTAATAGTTGAGTAGTATTCCATTGCAAGTACTCACCTCTGCTCTTGTAGCATGAAGCCGTACACAGCCAGTAGTAAAACAATATGGATGCTATGTTCTGATGAAATACAAACCAGATTTAGCATTGTGGCCTTACTTTTCTGATCTCTGTTCTGAAAAGACACCCCTGTGTTTCTTTTATGATTTCTGCTTCTGAATATTAAGTTTTAATGCCATATTTCAGTCTTTCTGGCTACTTTCTCACTTATTTATTATGTTTCTCTACCCTAAAACAAGAAAAAATATAGTGACTTTCAATGAATTGCATTCTAGTAGTTTATAAATTAAAGAATTGATAGATTTTTGTGTATGCATTATTTATTTAATAAGGTTTTTTATTGGGGTGGTCTGGTTTACAGTCAACAGTAAATAGAGTTGTTGGTACATGTGTAAAATTCGTTTTCTTTTTTTTTAATATTTATTTACTTATTTCCTTTTTTTGCCCTTGTTGTTTTATTGTTGTGGTTATTCTTGTTGTTGGATAGGACAGAGAGAAATAGAGAGTGGAGGGGAAGACAGAGAGGGGGAGAGAAAGATAGACACCTGCAGACCTGCTTCATTGCCTGTGAAACGACTCCCCTGCAAGTGGGGAGCCGAGGGCTTGAACTGGGATCTTTACGCAGGTCCTTGTGCTTTGCACCACGTGAGCTTAACCCACTGCACTACTGCTCAACTCCCAATTTCTCAGTTTTCTACAAAAAATTCTAACCCGTCACCTTGGTCCTCCTTCACCATTGTGCACCAGGACCTGAAAGTCCCCTGCCCCAAGGCCTTTATTTTGGTACAATACACCAAACCCAGTTCAAGTTCTACTTTGTGTTTTTATTTCTCAACTTACGTCCATGAGTGAGATTATCCCATATTCATCCTTCCCTTTCTGGCTTATCTCACTTAACATAATTCCTTCAAAAATCCATCCAAGATGAGAATGAAGAAGGTGATTTCATCCTTTTTAATAGCTGAGTAGTATTCCATTGTGTATGTAGTCGTGCATCTCCCCATTCATTATGTGTTTGCTCAAGAGAATATTTATTGTGTCTTAGATATCAGGTGTTGTGCTCAGTAGTGAGGTACATCTGGTTAGGCGTACGTTGCACAAGTGCAATTTATGAAAGGGTGGTGACATCTGAGGTTTCAAGAGACTAAGTCTTCAAGACTTAGTGGCAGGTCTGTGATAGAGGCATATGGGAGAGAGAGTTCAAGGTTGGTTCCTACATTTCTGACTTGACAGTAACTGGTGAGTATTGTCACTGAGATGAAGAACACTTTCCTTTTTGAAAAAGTAACATCTGGTGGACTTTATAGGCTTAGAGATGTTTCTCAAAAAGTATTACTAACTTAGCTTTTCCTTTCTGTTCTTTTTCTGAAAATATCATATTTATATTTTTATTTCTGTTGGATAAAGACACACAGAGAGAAACCTGCAGCATTACTTTACTGCTTATGAAGCTTCCCCCCTGCAGGTGGGGACTGGGGGGCTTGAACCCAAATCCTTGTTCGTGGTAATGTGTGTGTACACATTCAACTGGGTACACCGGCATCCTGCTTCTCCTTCCTATTCTTGAATTTCCCATACGTATGTAAATATAAACATGCATATGCTTATATGTGTATATGCTAACACAAAATATGTATGATCATATATGTGTACATGTTTACATATTGTGAGATAATATCCCTTTAAGAAATATAACAGTGTGGTTTGGGAGGTGTCACAGTGATAAGGCTTTGGACTCTCAAGCATGAGGTCCCGAGTTCAATTTCTGGCAGCACATGTGCCAGAGTGATGTCTGGTTCTTTCTCTCTCCTATCTTTCTCATAAATAAAATAAAAATCTTTTTTTAAAAAAGAAATATGACAGTATTCTAGCTTAATTTGACCCATTTGCTTCACACAGAATTTCCAGTGAATTATAGGATAGCTATTCTTAACACCAGTTTATGCAAAAGGACAAATCCAGAACAAGTATTTATTGAGTGCTAGATGTATATTTTTGTTTAATTAATTCCTACAAGTAATGTATAATGTAAATGTTAATGCATTGAAAAATTATGCTGATATATAAAGTAATATTTAAGCAGATCAATAATTTTCTCAACCTCTGAGCTAGAATTTGAGCCCCATCAACTTTTTCATATTCTTGAGTGAACTATTATCCTTGTAAACAAGTTCTTTATATGACCCACTGTAAATGACCTTCTACCCGGGAGATCTTCCCAGAACACTACCCCCTCACTACTTTCCTAATATTGTCTACATAACTTTTCTTATAGATGCCTTACATTTATGCATTGTTCAGGCATTTATTACATTATTAGTTTTTTTTACTGGTTCTGTTTGAGGCAGACTTCTATTTTTATTTTATTTGCATTATTGAAACAATGAGTACAAAAGCACTACTCAGTGCATTTAAATTTTTTTTTAATATTTTCGCTTTTGTTGCCCTTGTTTTTTTATTGTTGTTGTAGTTATTATTTTTGTTATTGATGTTGTTGTTTTTAGGACAGAGAGAAATGGAAAGAGGAGGGGAAGGCAGAGAGGGGGAGAGAAAGATAGACACCTGCAGACCTGCTTCATTGCCTGTGAAGTGACTCCCCTGCAAGTGGGGAGCCGGGAGCTCTAACTGGGATCCTTATGCCGATCCTTGTGCTTTGTGCCATGTGCGCTTAACCCGCTGTGCTACTGCCTGACTCCCTGCTCAGTGCATGTTTTATGAATCAGGAATTAATTTCTTTCCAACTTAAAGGCTATTAAACTAATATTTTACCTTTTATAGGGTCATGAGTACATATCACCTTTGAGTGGCTTATGACATAAACTGTCTTGGTTCCAGTATTGAGTAGTTGTGTTATTAAGAATTCTGGACTAAAAAGAATGCAAAGCAAATATCATAAAACAAAACAGAAAATTCATCATGAGATAATTTCCAGTTCAACAGAAGTCTGATAGAAGATTTTGGGGTAGTAAAAGAAATGTTCTCTTGAGTAAAGAGATATAAATGAGAGATAAAGTTGAACTACTAAACTACTAAAGTTGAGCTCTAACTATTGGCTGAAGCTTTGTTCATTGAGGCAAGGTGAATATTTGACAATTAAAAAGAAATAACTTTTACAACTTCCATTAGTACTTGGGAATAATGATTTCAATTATCTGTTTGCTGAGACCTAGTCTTAGATGACGCATTTCTGAAGCATTTAAAAATTTTTAAAAACTTATTTATGTATTCATTTTCCTTTTTGCTGCCCTTGTTGTTTATTGTCATTGTTGTTATTATTGTTGTTGTTATTGCTGTCATTGTTGTTGCATAGGACCTAGAGAAATCAAGAGAGATGGGGAAGATAGAGAGGGGGAGAGAAAGATAGACACCTGCAGACCTGCTTCACTGCCTGTGAATCGACTCCCTCCCCTACAGGAGGGGAGCCAGGGGCTCAAACCAGGATTCTGATGCTGGTTCTTGCGCTTTGCTCCACATGTGCTAAACCAGCTGTGCCACCCACTGCCTGGCTCCCTGAAGCATTTTTTTTATTACTCTGTACAACTGTGTGAATTAAGTTTTTGTACTGTTATCAAACATGTGAGGAAACTGAGCACCAGAGATGTTAGGTTATTGTTGTATGCTTCACATTGGTTTTGGTCTCACCCCTGCCTCTGGGAGATTGTGGTATGGCCCCTGCTAGTTTCGCAGGCGCCCTTCTCCCCACCCCCGGAACCCCTACAGACTTCGAGGGTTCTTGGCGCAGCCACTGGAGGAGAAGGATGCAGGACAGATCTGTGTAGTGATTAGTTTGGGTTAGTCTATGATTCGTTGTTCGTGAATAAAGAAATACAGCTTCACTGCCCAGCCATGTGTCTCGAGTCTCTGTTTACCGCCGCTAAGCTAGCCTGGCCTACTAGAGCCCCGAACCTTAACGACAGGTTATTTGTCCAAAGGCATACTTGTTGCTAAGAGAAATAGAAACAAAACAAAACAAAACAAAACATCACTTGGCATATGTAATAACTGGAATCACACTCAGGACCTCACATCTATAAGTCCTTTATCACTGCTCTAGACACTTTATTTTATTTTATCTTATTTGTGATTTAATAATGATTCACAAGATTGTTGGATAAGAGGGGTACAATTCCATACAATTCCTACCACCAGAGTTCCATATCCCATTCCCTCCATTGGAAGTTTCTCTATTCTTTATCTCTCTGGGAGTGAGGACCAAAGAATCTCTAGAGGGTGCAGAAGGTAGGAGTTCTGGCTTCTGAAATTGCTTCTCCACTGGACATTGGTGTTGACAGGTCAAGCCATACCTCTAGCCTGTCTCTGTATTTCCCTAGAGGGGCGGGGCTCTGGGGAGGTGAGGTTCCAAGACACATTGGTGAGGAGAGATTGTCATCATGGTAGAGTTTGCAACTTGGTGGCTGAAAAGCATTAAGATATAAAGCAGAACAATTTGTTTAATAATCAAGAACCTAAAGGTAAAAATATAGAAGGAGAGATTTGGGGTCTTCATGTTAGAAGTAGCTAGGAAGTCTATTAGACCAGTTCTTAAAACTTTAACATACACCCAAAATCACCTGTTTTAATGCAGACACTGATTCAATGCCCATATTTCTAACAAGTTTCTAAATTATGATAATGCTCTTGACCCATGGACCCGCATTTTGGCTATGCACTTAAGTAATCTCCACCTTGATAGGTAAAATAAAGTATGAACTGTTCCCCAAAAGCAACCAATGCCATACTTGGGGTAAAGAGAAAGTGGCAATGCCAGGGAAGCTCTGAAATCTGTCATGCTTGGTATTGCTCTTTAAGACATGCTAGTTAACAGGCAAAAGAGAGATTGATGACACTGTGAAAAAGCTCACTAGAAATAGAGATTTGCCTGTCATATTCTCCATCATCAGTAACTGCCTTTGACAAGCAGTGCTATTGTTTGTTTCTCAGTAAAGTTTCACTGATTTAACTAGTTGTTATGGTAGAAGAAGGACCACATAAACACATAAAGTCACTTTCAGTTTGGTCATTCTTGAGATCTAGTCTTTTGTCAATTTTCTCTTCAACTCAAAACTGACTTCTAGATAGATTAGATGATTTATTTTCTCTGTAGCTGTTCCTGTCCTGTTCATAGTTCTGTAGTGGCTGGGAGTATGTTAGAATCTCCAGGCTGCTTTGCAATCCTCAGTAAAGAAACATACAGGAAATAGCACAAAGAGCCACCATAATTTCTCCCTCCTACTTCCTGTCTCTTTTCTTTTTTTACTGTCTTTGTTTTTATTTTTATTTTTCTTAGATAAAGATAGAGAATGAAAGAGACCAATGGGCTGAAGCTTTCTTAGTATGGTGGGGACCAGTTTTGAACCTGAGTCACACACAGCAAAGCAGTGCACTATTAAAGTGATCTATTTCACAGGTTGGTCCTGCCCATTCCCCATCTGTTCCACCCTTTTCTGGGGCATATGTACAGAAAATAGTGGTACAAGAGATTTTCCAATAATATCATATCATTTAACAGTAGTTTCTAGGATTTCTTTAGCAATTTGGGATCCTTTCAATGTGGCTTCAAACACATTTCAATAACATTTGTTCTATTTCTATTAAGAATGGTTTGGAACTTTGATAGATTTTGCATTGAATCTTTATGATTCTTTGGGTAGGTTGGTCATTTTAGCAATATTAATTCTTCCAATATGTGAGTAAAAACATATTTCCTTGTGTCTTTAACTCCCTATAGTAGTGATTTCTAATTTCCAGTGTGTAAATCTTTAATCTCCCTTTCTAAATTTATCCACCAGTATCTAATTATGTTTATGTGATTATAAATGGAATTGTCTTGATTTCATTCTCTCCTAGTTTAATAGAGAATTGCAACAGATTTTTTGTATATAGATTATATAGCCCGTCACTTTACTAATTGAAATTGTTTCCAGGATGTCTTATTTCTTCCATTTCTGCTGGAATTACATTTAGGATTTTGCATATGTATTCTACTGATGTGTTACCTCCCTGACTCTTTTTGTTGTTGTTGTTGTTGTTACATTCTCATGGAAGAGAGAGAGAGGGAATAACTTTCATCCACTATCCAGGGAGTTTTGCTGTTCTCTCTCATTTGTGGTTTCCTTTAGCATTGAGGGTCAAGCACGTGTGCTCACTCATGGAAGCTACACACTTTACTCACTGAAGTAACCTAACCTCTCCTAAAAGTATTTGCAAAGTGAACTGCTTAGCATTTAAAAAAATTTTTTATTATCTTTATTTATTTATTGGATAGAGACAACCAGAAATTGAGAGGAATGGGGAGATAGAGAAGGAGAGAAACACCTGAAGCCTTGCTTCCCCCATGCAGGTGAGTGAGGATGAGGGCTTGAACCCAGGTCCTTGTGCATTCTAACAGGGGTGTCAACCAGGTAGTCCATCACCTGGCCCAAGTCTTTTATGTATATTATCTGAAAATAGTAGTGGTTTGATTTATTTTTTCTTTTTTTTAAATATTCCCTTTGTTGCCCTTGCTTTATTGTTGTTATTGATTTCATTGTTGTATAGGACAGAGAGAAATTGAGAGAGGAGGGGAAGACAGGGGTAGAGAAAGACAAGACACTTGCAGACCTTCTTCACCGCTTGTGAAGCGACTCCCCTGCAGGTGGAAAGCCGGGGGCGCAACTGGGATTCTTATGCGGGTCCTTGCACTTCACGACACATGCGCTAACCCCCCTTTTTATTTCTTTATTGGGGCTTAGTGGTTTACAGTGGACAGTAAAATACAAGAGTTTGTACATATGTAACATTTCCCAGTTTTTCACATAACAATTCAGCCCCTACTAGGTCCTCCTTTGCCATCATGTTCCAGGACCTGCACCTTCCACTCACCCCAAAGTCTTTTACTTTGGTGCAACACACCAAATACAGTCCAAGTTCTGCTTTGTGTTTTCCCTTCTGATATTGTGATTTATTCTTTTTCTTTTTTTCCTCCAGTCACTTGGGCTTGGTGTCCAGTGCTATGAATCCACTGCTACTTGCAGTCATTTTTTCCCTTTTTTTTTAACTTTATTTGATAAGCCAGAGAGAAATTGATAAGGGGAAAGTAGATGAAGAGGATGAAAGAAAGACACCTGAAGACCTGTTATTGCGTGGGAAGTACCCAGGCTGTAGGTGGGGACTGCCAGGGCTGGAACCTGGGTTCTTGAGTGGGTCCTTGAGCTAAGTACACTGGTGATTAACCGGGTGTGCCAAGGCCTTCCCCCCTTGATTTATTCTTTAACAATTTAAGTTCTTTCTTATTGCTTAATTTTTACAGTAGTACTTCCAAAGCTATGCTGAATAATTATGATCCAAATTAAATCCTTGAGGGGGCTATTGGTGGTGCACTGTGTTAAGTGCACATAGTACAAAACGCAAGGACCAGTTCAAGGATCCCGGTTTGAGCCTTCAGTTCCCCACCTGCAGGGAGTTGCCTCTCAAGCAGTGATGCAGGTCTGCAGGTGTCTTTCTCTCCCGCCTCCTCTCAGTCTCTCTCTGTCCTATTAAAAAAAAAATGGTTGTAGCAGCAGTAGACTAATAGTGCAGGCACCGAGCCAAAAAAGAAATGGAATTTTTTGTCTTATGCCTGATCTTTTTAGTTGCTAGAACGTTAATTTTTCACCATTACATATGAGTCTGTCATATAAGGCCTTTCCTATATTGCAGTATGTTCTCTCTTTTTTTTTTTTTTTTCCTTCTAGAGTTATCACTCGGGCTTGGTGCCTGCACTACAAATCCACTGCTCTTGGGGGCCATTTTTTCCATTTTTGTTGCCCATTTTGTTTTAGGGCTGCATCAAGATATTTCCTTCCTTCCTTCCTTCCTTCCTTCCTTCCTTCCTTCCTTCCTTCCTTCCTTCCTTCCTCCCTCCCTCCCTCCCTTCCTTCCTTCCTTCCTTCCTTCCTTCCTTCCTTCCTTCCTTCCTTCCTTCCTTCCTTTCTTTCTTTCACCAAGGCCCCAGGTGATGGAGTGGTCTGGTAATTGAACAAAAAGGCCATCATTAAGTGAGCCAGTCTCTTGCTCTTGTAGTCATTTCTTTATTTGAAGAGCTTAGACTTTCTTCCAGTTTAAAAAGTGTTGAGTGTCATTTGTTGTATCCAAATAGGTATTAGGCTTATGGGGTCTGCCTTCTTTGGGCCTTTGTACTAGATTTCCAAGCTTATTTGTTCTAAGTCTAATGAGTTAGAGAATTTATGATGCCTTCTTTAGGCCCTTCTGCTAGGATCCCAGGCTTATTAGGTCTAAGTCTAATCACAGAGGGCTGTTAAGCACTTTTACTTTGAATTATTAATTGCCCCCTTGTTTATCCTACCAAGATTTTTTCCAGATTCCCTGGGAACATACAGTTTGAATATCACCTTAAGCTATATTATTATTATTATTATTACTGTTATTATTTTGTCACTGTTGAATATGTAATCTATGCACTAAATCTTTTATGTTAAACTAGATGAAGAATATTCATAGCTATTATAAACAGAAGGCTGATACAGAGTGTACAAATTCTTCTGAATGTTGGTGACATGAAGTGTTCACCTCACATACCACTAACCGCTTGCAACTATGACTTATTGTTACATGATTACAAAGGGACTTCACCCAGAAAACTATCACTTTCTGAAATTAATGCTAGATCTTTTTATCATTTTTTCAATTTCCCCTGCCTCTTTGATTCCCTTTCTTTCTTTTCTTGGTAACTCGTAAATTAAAAAAAGAAAGAAAGAAAAAAGCTCACCTAGCTATTTTATGGTGAATATTTTATCTTTAATGACTTTAAGGTCTAATTTTCTATTACAATGTGTTATTTTTATAAAACAATGATTCTGATGCCAGGTATTATTATAATAAAGATTTTATCTCACTACACCTGCCACTTAACATGAAAAAATCTTTTGTATTTTTTTGTAGGTTGTGGACCAGAAATTAAGTGACTTTATTAAGTTTTTAGAATTGCAGACTTTAGACAATAGTGTAAGCTGGACTATTTTCAGTTAAGAATAGGTATGGCACAAAACCTTATGATTTGCAAATCTTATTTCCCCAGAACAGTCTTCTAGTATAATAAGATGAGAAAGTGTCTGGAATCTGAAGGTATGCTGCTCAGAGTGGAAGTGGGACAGGAAGTAACAACTGGATACTTCTCAATTAGCATTGTGAAATTGAAGTCTTTTCTAAGTTCTAACTATTATGTAATAACTTACTTTTTATATGGCTAAAATAAATTAAACCAAATACAAACTTTTAGGGAGCTTAAATGTTGTGGTGAAATGGTTTTATTGAAATCAAATGACACTTAGAAATTTATGAATTAATAAGAGAGTTAAAAATAATTTTTAATTATTAAAGTTACATATATTAAGACAAGATAGGAAACAGAGAAACTATAATTTGTAATTCAAATTTCCAAATAAAGCAAGCATATTTAATGTGGTACTTAACTCCACTGCTAAGCCATCTTACCTTCCCACTCCAATTTTTATTAAGTATATTTATTTGTTTACTTATTGAATGCTTCAAATGCTCCTTTTCAGTTTTCTACTTTATTGCTATTACAGTGATTTACAGTACCAAATATTTTGTGACTACAGTTTCACAAACAAATATATGCATATAAAGTCACACACATACTCACACCCCACCAAGTTTCTGTACCATTACACTATTTTAAAGCAAATTAACAAGAGAGATAGGGATAGAAAGAGATGAATGGCTCAGTCACCCATGGAAATATACCTGTCTCTGTTACTGAAACTCAGGACATTGGGCCAGAGAGCTAGCTAGCATAATGGTTATGCAAAAAGATATTCATGCCCGAGGCGCCTACATCCCAGGCCCAATTCTTGGTAATATCATAAACCAGAGATAATCAGTACCCTGTTTAAAAATAAACACATGTACACAAAACATACAACAGCAGAAACAAAGAAATAAACAACACCTTCGGGTTTCACTAGTGGTAGGCCATGCCTCTGTAAAATTACCCAGAAGGCAAGCATTCTATCTGCTGAGCCATGTCCCAGACACTAGCAAGCACTGTTCAGATTAAAAAAAAAAAAATTGCCACCAGGGTCGTCGCTGGGGCTCAGTGCCAGCACTATGAAGCCACCACTCCTGGTGGCCATACCCCCCCACTTTGTTTTCTTTGTACATTATTTTTATTTGACATGACAGAAAGAAATTGAGAGGGGAAGAGGAGGTAAAGAGGGAGAGAGAAAGACACTGGCTAACATGCTTTACAACTCCTGAAGCAGACCCCCTCCAGGAGAAGGGGCTCAAACCCAGGACCTTGTGCATGGCGAAATATGTACTTAGTTGAATGCACCACTGCTGGCTCCCTAGATTTTTTTTTTTTTTGGCACTATAGCTATGGGTTCTTTAATCTTGTGATTATAATATGTATCTAATTTTGTAGCCTGATTTAAGTCTTGACCATAAAAAAAAAAGTTCCATAGAACTTTCATGATACTGTTTTAAATAGTTATAAGACAGTATTTATTGTCCCTTGCTTTGTAATAAAGCTAATTATAATATTGTATCAATAGAAATAATTAGAATGCTAATATGCTCTGTATGCAGAATGTATTTTCTCAGAAGCTGTCACCAAAGGTAGAATTACTGAGTCAGTTTCATGCCCATATCCAGTTGACAATATCCAATGGACATTGATCTATTTTTATCAAATGGAACATTTGTACTTTTTATTTTGTCATTATCATATTTATTTATTTTCTTTATTGGAGGGAATTGATGGTTTACAGTCAACAGTAAAATACAGTAGTTTGTACATGTATAACATTTCTCAGTTTTTCACATAACAGTCTCACCCCCTTTAGGTCCTCTTCTGCCATCATGTTTCAGGACCTGAACCCTCATTGTACTTTTTAAACTGCTAATTTATTAAGTCACAGTGACACCTACCTTTTTTTGTCTGCTAATAATTATTAGTGAGTGGAATAGTATGTCTATTCTTTATGCTTTTTTCTTATGAATTTAGTATTTATGTTCTTAATACATATAACTGTTCTCCTTTTATTGTTTCCTTCCCCATTTGTGGCCATGAAGAGGCTCTTTAGAATGATAAGAACTATTAAAGTAAGTGGTACTTTGTTTAAAGCACTAAGCTATTTCTGACCAAAGTTCTTTGCGGTTGAAAGCAAAGTGGTGTGGAATTCCATTCCATCCTGGTATGTGCTGACTTATTCACATATTTCAAAGCTGTCTCTGGACTTCATGTCAGTGTGACCTAGAAAAAAATGAAAGCACAGCCAGCCCGGGTCCCTGTCAGAGCTGCAATCTTCACTCTTGATTTTGTTTCCTGAAGGTTGGCCTCAATATATATTCCACATTCTAAAGCAAAGTGCATCATTGAATTTACTTTCTTTGTGCTTTGTCAAAGCAGATTAATGCAAGTTGAGGCTGGAGAGTGCCCCAAAATAAATGTTAAAGAAGGATAAACTCATCTTGGGATCTTTATCTCATTGACCAGTGACACTGTGCAACCTCAGAAGCTTTTGATCTATCTGTTGTACTATATGTTCTGGGCCTTCCTAAAGCTTCACATGTACACCAAAGTTTCCCATTGCCAATGATCTCATTTCCACTGAATCTTAGTGTCTTCCAGCTGTTCAATGAACTGTCCTTTGGTTGCTATTCAATCCATTTTGGGTTGCCATTTTGAAATGTATCAGCATGAAATATGTGTCTGATCTAATTTTATGTTATCTCTTATTTCTTTGTTGAAAGATTGAGTCTTTGCATATACTTTCTTGTCGTTAAGGAATTTTCCAATTGGGGCTGGGTGGTGGTGCACCTGGTTGAGCACACATGTTACAAAGCACAAGGACCTGGGTTGGAGTCCCTGGTCCTCACCTGTGGGGGAAAAACTTTGCGAGTGGTGAAGCAAGGCTGCAGGTGTCTCTCTGTCTCTCTCCCTCTCTATCACCTATATCCTTCTCGATTTCTGTCTCTATCCAATAAATAAATAAATAAATAAATAAATAAATAAATAAATAAAGATAATTTTTTAAAAAGGGAACTTTCCAATAGCTTCTCCAGTTGTTTTTCTCAATTAGATCATGCCTCTTCTGCCTGTGGTTCTCTGTATTATATTTTTAGGTATTTTCTGAGTTGTAGTATAGTTATTTACACATTCACCTTTTCCTTAAATGGGTTATGTTCAGTGACTGGATCGCATTCTTTTAATTCTTCACAATGTATTTGTTCATAGTGAGTCCTCAGTGTTTGCTTGTTGAAGAATTTGAGTGATATTATTAATGACTGAAATTTCAGTTACCACAGTAGTTTGAAGCAAATGGAGGGTTTTGTTTCTCATTTTATTTTTTTTTATTTATTTTTAAATCATTTTATTGGTGGAAGAATAATTTATAGGATAGTTATTGATATATGAGTGTAGTCTCTCATCCTCTGGTACCTCTCATCTCCTGCATACCACTCCCACCATCTACCCAAATTTTTCTCCATAATCATCCCAATGCCCTCTATCCCCTCTCTCTCTACAGAGTCTTTTATTTTGCTTCAAGACACTATACGCAGTCTACATTTCACCTTGTGTTTTCCCTTTCTTTTTACTCTGTGTCTGCCTATGAGTAAGATCTACCAGTATTCATCCTTCTCCTTCTGGCTCATCTCACTTAACATGATTCCTTCAAGTTCAATTCAGGATGAGGCAATATGGAAAAGAGGCCATAATTTTTATGGCCTCTTTGTACACACACACATACACACACACACACACACAAACACGGCTTTCTCTTTGTTTGCTTATATCGCTTAAATTAGAAGTATTTAAAACACTAGAGAGTACAGAATAATAATCTTGTTCATACTGAAGAGAAGTTTAGCTAATATCATTTGGTTCATTAGCAAATAAAGAGAGATACGTGGCAGAGGTCTTACTTCTGTATAGTTGAGTTCATAGAAGAAGCAGTTTCCATTCTGAATTTTTCTTTTAAATCATTGAATTCATTAAAAGGAAGATGTGCCATTTGGAGCAGTGGATGTGATTGTTTCTCTTCACTTCGGATCAATGAAACAAAAGCAGAAGGTACATTTTCATGACTTTCCCAACTTTTGGAAAACTATCATCTTCCCTATGATTGGTTCCTTTGACTTGTCAGCATATAGAATACTATTTCCAGTCCCTGTATCATCAACACAGTAAATCATGGGCAACTTTCTGTACACATGTATTTACCTGCTCTTGATTTGATTTTGTGTTCTAAGATACCTGTTTCTGAATTTTGAGTCATTGCAGGAGGACAATAGTTAAAGAAAAGTAGGAATTAGGTAATAAAACCTTTACTACTCTAGAAAAGTCAGACTCCACAGTTTGTTTTGTCTTCAAGTTCATCTTATCCTTCTTTTACTGAAATCTCTGCAGTTCAAAATGTTGCAACTTCTTTCTTTTTTGGGACAAAATATGATCATTATATATAAACAAAAGGACACTAAAGTTACAGGACCAAACTGCCACTTAAGTGCTATTAATTTCAATATGTAAAACATCTCTCAGTTTTGTTAGGGGTTTTGCCTTTCTTGAATGACTATCAGGTAGTGTGAGTAGTCTAGGCTAGGCATAATTTACAATGGATGATCTTGACAACTACTGGCTTAGAAAGAAACATCTGAATGTGTTCAGGTAATTGATTGGTGGTGGGCAACATACAGAAAACTACATTTTCTCTCTGATTAGCAGAGGCACGTTATGCATCTGGGTTTAGTTGTGACTTAATGATAAACCTGGAACTGTGATGGAAAATATGCGAACATAAGAAAGTTAATCAGGAGCAAACAGAGATGAGACAATCGTCCACCAGTGCTTGTGAACGCCTACATAACCCTATTATTTAGGTTATATAAGTCAGATATTTCATGAGTTGCAGTAAAAGCCATCCTAACTGATACTTTGAGGGTATCAGTTTTCAGGGTAGCTGAAAAATACTACTTGTACAGATGGTTTTCCTTCCATATTGCTGTATTTCTTAAAATACTACCACTAAGCTTCCCCTTCTCCCCCCCTTTTGTGAGTTAAAACATTGAGGCCTCTGTTAACTATAAATCTGTCTTCTAGAAGGCAAAGCATAGCCACATTTTATTTCATGATTTGATAAAAATCCTCTCATTTGTCAACCAAGTCCCTAAGAAAGCAGCAAATGAAACACTGAATTTGGTGTTGCAGTAATAACAGGAAAGATTGGAGTATGAAGATGTGCCAGTAAGAGCAGTTTAAGAGGATGAGATTCAAATAAGTGAGCTGTGAGCAGTTTAGTGACAGCACAGTGGGGAAAAATTGAGCAACAGGCAGGAAGGGAAGGCAGGAGCTAGGATGGGCATGAGAGACAAATAGGGCTTATCTCAAGTGTAAGTTTTACAATCATCCTAGTCAGAGGCCATAGTTCTGAGCTTGGGCACAGAAAATTGTGGAGTTTTCATTTAAGAAACTTGCCGATTCTTTGGTTCCTGGGTCTCATAACCATCAACTATTATCTGTTACATTTTTTTTCTGGTTGACTGAGGAAACAGCCTCTGCAACATAAAGGGATAAATCCTAGGTCAAAATATTTATTCCTGTCGTGTAGACTCTATGTCTAATGAGTTTGGCATATACAGTTTGATTTGGATTTGATAAGACATTGATTTCAAGTCTCGAAAAGAATATTCTCTTCTCTCATTTTCCCTCCTCCTTCTAACTACCTACCACCTTCTTAAAAAGACAGATTCTCTCTCCATTGTGTTTTCAGAGCAATAGAAGATTATAGTTTTTTTTTTTTCTTTTCTTTTCTTCTCTGGGTGGAAGTGAAATGGAAAAACCCATCCTGGATAGACTTTGCATGAAGAAGTGGAGGACAGGTGCATGTATCTGCAGTCATACCAGGTCTCATTTTCTAGATAGAAACCTCCCAACTTTCCACTTCAATGTGAAGCTGATGTACTTCTCCCAGGTGCTGCCCACACTGGCAGAGCATATGGTTCTGCTAATGTGCAATAAAACTGGAGAGAAACCATTGAAGTCTGCTCTCTTCTGGGAAAAAAAGATGCTTTCCCATCAGTCCTCTGATGATCTACCCATGTCCTCTTGGCACCTCCTTTCTGGGTCCTGCTGAGTATTAGTTCCTGGCTGCATTTTATTTTTATTTACTTTGGAGAGACTAATCCCATGAATTTCATTTGCTGCTTTGAGAAGGGGGAGGAGAAGGTAAATCAAAGGATGAATTTCTTTTGCAGATCACCTTAAGGCAATTTCAATAATAAATTACTACAGTGCTGAGTTTCACAGACTAATTATAAAGGACTACTTGAGTGTATGGGCTCCTCTGCAAAGAGCTTGGAGTTATGGTTTGTTCTTAGGTTGGTACCTTTTCAAAAATCTGCAGCCTACAGCGCGACCAGTATAATTAAGTTGCCAACAGCTCCTCTCACTATTTTTTTTTAATCACCTGCTCTTTTCAATTACTGCAAAGTTTCTAAAAATTTCAGTTTCATGCCTTCAATTTTCTCCTTGATCCAGGCAAACAAGGCCAGAGTAAACAGATGGTGCTGCTGTTGTACCGCTGCAAGCTAGGAACCTCTGATGCTGTTGGAAGAGAAGAAAGGAATGAGCAGACTATGTAGTGCTTTGGGCTCCCCATTATAGAAATATTTATTCCACATTTCAGAATCCTGAATTTTTCAGTCTGAGCAGTGGGACCAACTGCATTGTATGAGAAGGTTCTCAGAGTAAGATGGAATTTAGACAGGCAACAGCAGTAGGATTCAATGTTTTAATATAGTACACTTTTTAATTTTTTATTTAAGAAAGGAGACATTAACAAAACCATAGAATAAGAGGGGTACAATTCTGCACAATTCCCATAACCCAATATCCACATCCTACCCCTTCCCCTGATAGCCTTCCCATTCTCTATCTCTCTGGGAGTGTGGATCCAGGGTCGTTGTGGGTTGCAGAGGGTGGAAGGTCTGGCTTCTGTAATTGTTTCCCCGCTGAACATGGGCGTTGACTGATCGATCCATACTCCCAGTCTGTCTCTCTCTTTCCCTAGTAGGGTGGGGCTCTGAGGAAGTGGATAGTACACTTTTTTTTTGCCCCCAGGTTATTGCTGGGTCTTGGTGCCTGCACCATGAATCCACTGCTCCTGGAGGCCATTTTCCCCATTTTGTTGCCCTTGTTGTTGCCCTTGTTGTAGTTAATATTGTTATTTGTTGTTGTAGCTGTTGTTGTTGGATAGGACAGAGAGAAATTTAGAGAGGAGGGGAAGACAGAGAGGAGGAAAGACGCCTGCAGACCTGCTTCACCACTTGCGAAGCAACCCCCTGCAGGTGGGGAGCTGGCGGCTGGAACAAGGATCCCTTGCATTTTGCGCCCTGTGCACTTAACCCGCAGCACCACTGCCAAGTCCCCAATTACACATTTTTTTAAAGGTGAAAAACAATTTGATCCTCGATCAGCTTGAACTGTCAATTAAGTAGCAAATCTCCCCAATTTTTATTAAAGTATATTTAGTGTCAATACTGAGGACTCTAAACCCCTGAAATTGCTAGAATGCTTTTTGAATTCTCCAAGAATATCACTGTGATCCTCAAGTTTATGTTCTATATATGAATTCCACTTTTTAAAGGATGGGTATTTATCCTTAACCTGAAAGGTAATTAATCTTACAGCTGCATGGAATTTACGATTGTTCCATCTACTGGGATGTTGTGGATAATAAAAGGGCATGCCTTTTATGAGAATTATAGGAGAAATTAATTTAGATCTGGAAATCAGCAAGTTCTGCCCTTGTGATTATCTGACTTGATTGATTTGTGTAGCTGTCATATTTCTTGCTTTGCTTTGGCCTCTGGGAAGCTTACTGTTAATAGGCTTCTACTGAGCACATGAACTGGGATGCTCATCTGATTCCTTGCATTTATTCTCCCACCTATATATTTACCTTTTCTTTATTCTCTCAACCATTCAGTTTATCCTTTTGTTGTACATGTTTTGGCAAATTGTCTTTCTTTTTTTTAATATATATTTTATTTATTTTCCCTTTTGTTGCCCTTGTTGTTCTTCATTGTTGTTGTAGTTATTGTTGTTATTGATGTTGCGTTAGGTAGGACAGAGAGAAATCGAGAGAGGAGGGGAAGACAGAGAGGGAGAGAGCAAGACAGACACCTGCAGACCTGCTTCACCACCCGTGAAGCGACTCCCCTGCAGGTGGGGAGCCAGGGGCTCGAACCAGGATCCCTGCTCCGGTCCCTGCGCTTTATGCCACCTGCGCTTAACCCGCTGCGCCACCGCCCAACTCCCACAAATTGTCTTTCTTAATGATGCATTTTTTCTCCCTGAGCCACCTCTTGTTATTTGGTCAATGAAGTGTCACCAATTAATAAATATTTATTTAATGAGAAGAAAGTGAAAGGAGGGGGGGGAAGGAGGAAAGAGGGGGGGAGGATGTGTGAGAGGGAGAGAGATCAGAGTGCTGCTCTTCTCTCTGACATTCAGAGAGACTGTAGTGTTTCATATATATATGAATCCTGTACTCCATAATGTAGTTACTTCTCCAGCCACAGCACCACCTTTGTTTAAACAGTAGATACCTACTAAGACCTAAATCTTATGGGAAAACTAAAAAATGCAAATTTAGTTACTTTGTATAATTTTATAAGTAGATTTACATCCACTCTTTCTAGCTGGTGTTTCTAGGTCCTGTCTGTAGGTCCACAAATTTGAGAGATTCACCACAGCACTGAAGTTTCCTCCAGTGAGTTAGGGGCTGGACTCTTACCCGGGTCATGCTTATGACAAAGCAGGTACACTACCTGTTGACCTGTCTTGTCAGCCCTTCAAACAATTTTTTTCTGTAACTTGTGTTACATAATACAGATAATTAAATGGCTTTGCTAGAGCAATCTGATTCCAGTGCATAGAGGCTTATTTCTTGTAATATACTGTAAGATTCTGTATAGACAACAGAATGAATAATGCAGCTACTTAAACTTTGAGTGTCCTGTTTTGCCCACAGTCCTGTTGTTGACTTTTAATGGAGTATTCTATAGTATTCTCATTTTTCAAGTAGCTTCCTTTCTGCAAAATGTGTTTACACAAAAGACTGAAGCAGAACTTTCCCCTCCTATTTAAATTGATGACGAATAAGTGGGTCATATGCTTTCAGCAGTGTGTTTTAGGGTGTGAGTGTGAGAACAGAGGTGTAGGGTGAAAGCTGGAGCCATCCCACTTTCCCATGTCTCCCAGGAGCAGTAATCCCAACTCCATTAGTACAGAGTGAGAGGCCATTTGGGTAAATATAGTCACATAAATATATCATTAGGCAGTTTTGTAAAATTCACATTATTTACTCAAGCAAATATGTAATTAGAACATTTTTTAAAACACAGATTATCTACCAAAGAGACTCAAACTGTTCCTTTGGAGCATTTAAGCCTATTGGGTAAAACTGTAATTAGGCCATTAATTAAACCCAAACCATATTATTTATTAAAAGGTACTTTGCTGATCTGATAAGCATTTTCTTTGCTCTTTAAAGGCATTTTAATAATTGATTATTGTAAACCCCTTAGCTATCACTTGCCCTTCATTCATTCCTTTCTGATTTGCTTCTTGTTTCATTTTATGATGATGGTTATAGACTTAGATTTCCCTGTGGATAAAATGTGCAAAAAATGCCTGATGTAACACTGCCATATTCTTTCTCTCCATAGTCCTTCAGAGATCTGAGAATGAAAAACAAGCTCACTAGTTCTTTTAAAAATATATTCTCTTTGAAATTTTTAAGGGGAAGTTATGGTAATTATATTTCCCCTTATTGTTATATATGATCTTGATAAGAGTTCTTGCAAGTTCTAAAACACTGAGGTTGTGTGAAATTTCTGGAAATGAACTTACTCTGAATCAGGTCAGGTTCCCTTTGTGCCACTTTTGTGACTAGAGTAAACGTGATTGTAAGATGTTTAATGTGGTATAGTCCCTTTTGTTAAAATATAGTTGACATACCACAATATGCTAGGTTCACATGTGCTACAAAATGATTTGACATTTGTATGCAATGTGAAGTAAGACAATAGCATAGTCCCATCTACTCTTTAAAAATTTTTTTTTCATATTTACTTATTTTACTTTTGTTGCCCTTGTTGTTTTTCATTGTTGTTGTAGTTATTATTGTTGTTATTATTGATGTCATCATTGTTAGAACAGAGAGAAATGGAGAGAGGAGGGGAAGACAGAGAGGGGGAGAAAAAGATACCTGCAGACCTGCTTCACCACTTGTGAAGTGACCCCCTGCAGGTGGGGAGTCCCATCTAAGCAAAATTTTAAAATTTGCTGTCCTCTGTTATTGCCTACGGATCTTGTGACATACACTGCATTGCTGACTTATTTTATTGTTGAATATAATCCTTGATCCACTTCAGCTACTTCTCCCATTTCCATATGGAATTCACCAGTATGTTCTCTGTATCTATGAATTTTACTCTGCTTTATTTCTTGTGTAGAGATCATACTTGGAAGTGAGATCATACAGTGTGACAGAATAATTCTGTCAGTATCCATCAGTGTTACAAATGGCAAGACAAAATGAGTATAACTTCATCATTGTAGCTATATGTGCACATATATACAGCAAACCTATTTTTCATTCATCTGCTGATGCACAGATTTCTTTAAATATATTTATCTTTATAAGAGGGAAAGAGGAAGGGGGGAGAGGGGAGACTAGAGCACTGTTCAGTCTGTCATATATACTGCTAGAGAGCAAATCTAGGACTTCAGGCTTGAAAGTTCTTTGCTTTACCACTGAAGTATCCCCCTAATTTAGTTGGATTCTATATTTTTGATTATCGTGAGCAGTGTTAGAGTAAATATATGTATGGAGATATCTTGTGAATTAATGTTTCATTTCTTTTGAATAGATAACCAGATGTAGAATTGCTGGATAATATGCCAGTGCTCTTAAATTTCTTGAGGAAACTTTATACTCTTTTCAGTAGTGACTACACCAATTTATATTTCTATTGCCAGTGCCTGAGGGTTTCTTTTTCTACACATCCTTGATTATGCTTGCTGTTTCTTTTTCAATGATAATTGTTATGGTTTTATTTTCTATTTACCTATTTATTAGTGATATTCAGCTTCTATAAATGTTCTGGTTGACCACTTGTTAAGTTTTCCATGCTTTTGAAAAGCAGTAGTGAACTGTATAGGAGGAAAACCTTATACTACAATTTCTGGTTTGTGCAGAGCAGTATTCACTTATAATTTTCTTTTTAATTTTTTAAAAATTGGTTTTTATTCATTTATTTTAAATAGAAAAAGAGAGAAAATGACGGGGATGGGAGTAGAGAAGGAGAGAGAAAGACATCTGAAGAATGCTTTACCACTGTGGAGACTGGTGGCTTAAACCTGAGTCCTTGGGCCTATAACATACATTCTTAGAATTTATCCTCTTAGAATTTTCCACTTAGAAATTTCAAAAGAACACATGCCTCAAATGATTTTAGAAAATGATAGCCTATTCTTGACTTTATCCAACCCAAGCTCTCCATTACAGCAAGTCTTTTTTCTTTCTAAAAATGTAAATATTATCAATTACTCAAAAACAATGTTCTTTTTGTTTGTTTCTTTAGTCCTTTCTTTTCTTTTCTATTTTTTTTGTTCTCACCTTTTATCTACCCTCTGGAACCCTGCATGTTTCTTGATTCTCCTTGCCTAGACAACTAAAAACTCAGTACAAAATGGGAGCCAGACACAGCATCTCCATCTAGCTTCCATTCTTTTAGAAATGTCTTCTCTTAAAAAAAAATAAAAATAAATAAGTACCTTTTATTAGTGACTTAATGTTCTACAGAATTATCAGATTTAAAGAGTATTTTTATATTCACACTCTCCTACCAAAGTTCTGTGTTCTGTCATAACCATCTTGTTCTCACAACAAGAAGCAGTCTAGTCACATTCACCCACCTCTAACTAGCTGAGAAAACTTGGCAAGACATCATCTTCCAAACAAACAAAACCAAAAACTACTTCTTCATTTTTTCTTCATTTTTTTGTTTATCTGACTTTGAACATCTGTGTGAGTTACCATATCTAAAATGCTTATACAGTAACCATTGCTGTTTAGATGTTTGTTTCTGGGAAGTCTTTCTTAACTTGGTTTATATTTGTTGACCCTGGGATGAATCTCCTGATTTAAACTTATGACACAGTATATTGCACTTAGTTATTGAATACCTTCCCTTACATTTGGCACATCCTCTGTAAATAGAGAGGCGATGTCCATTTTATTTATGTTCTCTGTAGAGCTTGTAGCATAGTTCTGCTTTTAAAATGCCTGGCTCTAGTGACAAGTACTTTGTTTGAGGCACTGTGACAAGTGCTAAATAATTAGTTGTGAACAAATATATATTGTTTACCCTCATTTCACTTGAAGTCTAGTTGGGAAGATAGGTATTGAGATAATAGTTATATAGAAAAAATATATAATATCTATTTTGGAGGTAGAAGGTAAGTAGGAATGCAGTGGGGGTATATGTTTTTGCTTCTTCTTTTCCGCAAGATTCTTGTAACATACTGACTACTTCTATAATGTAATTCCTACAAAACAAAGTGTGACTTATTCTTTTTTTTTCCCCTCTAACTCAATTTATCAATGTCAGAAAGCCCTGTCTGACTTTTAGGGTCATGTCAAGCATCTAACTCTATCCCTTTTGGGTCACAGTTTCACTAACCATTTGCTATATTTCAAGGCTATAAGAAAGAACTGTATGTATAAGTCCAATTGTATAGAAGACAAAAATAAATCAGTGGAGCTACCTCAAATTGAAAAGCTTCTGCACAGCAAAAGAAACCTCCACTTAGACTCCTTACAAAATGGGAGAAAATCTTTACATGCCATACATCAGACAAAAGGCAATAACCAAATATATATGAAGAGTTCATCAAACTCAACAACAACAAAAAACCAAATGATCCCATTCAAAAGTGGGGAGAAGACATGAACAGAATATTCAACAAAAAGATCCAAAAGGCCAACAGATATATGAAAAAACACTCCAGGTCATTTATTGTAAGAGAAATGCAAATAAAGACAACCATGAATTAACCATTTCACGCCTATAAAAATGTCATACACCTGAAAGGATAGTAACAACAAATGCTGGAGAAATTGGTGGGACAAAGGAACCCTCCTGCCCGGCTGGTGGGAAAACAAATTAGTCCAACCTCCATGGAGGGCAGTCTGGAGAACCCTCACAAAGCTAGAAGTGGACCTACCCTATAACCCTGCAATTCCTCTCCTGGGGATATATCCTAAGGAACCAAACACAGCCATCCAAAAAGATCTGTGTATATCTATGTTCTTAGCAGCATGATTTGTAATAGCCAAAACCTGAAAGCTACCTAACTGTTCAACAAAAGATGGATGGCTAAGAAAATTGTGGTACTGTATATATACAGGATGGAATACTACTAAAGTATTATGAATGATGAATTTACCTTCTTCACTTGGGCAGAGGTTGAAGAAATCATATTAAATGAGATAAACCAGAAAGAGAAGGAAGTAAATGGAATGTTCGTACTCATGGGGAGGACTTAATAAACAAGAACTAAAAGGGGAAGCATAAACTAAAGCTTAGACTGGATTTGGTGTATTGCACCAGAGTAAAGGGCTCTTGGGGGGACTGGGGAGCTTCTAGGTCTTAGTACATGATGGTAGAAGAGGATCTCGGCCGGGGGGGGGGGGTGAGAGTCTTTTACAGACTATTGAGAAATATTACATATATAGCAACTATATTTACTGAAAAACATTAATACCCCCAATAAAAATATTTTTTAAAAGAAGGAACAGTATGTATATTATTCTTTGAAGTTCTCATTGAGTATTTTTGTATCTGGCCTCTGTGCTTTTTCACAAACAACTGCTAATAAGAAATGCTCTGATTTTGAAACTAATTATGCTACTTACTTCATTTTGGCTGGTTGCTAGTCTATCTGTAAATGAACTTTCAAGATTGTGCTGATATGTCTTTAATATTTTTTCCTTATCTCTGCTCTATGTATGTACACTACTCTGTACATACACTGGGACTGCACTGGGACTTGACCCATATAGATTGTATCAAGGGGAGTGTTTGTCCTCAGGCTTCCATTAGATTTGGTCCATGTGAGTTACCAGGAAGAGAGATGAAGTAGAAAAGAACATGGAAATAGGTGTTTATTCTCTGAGGTCTTTACAGGCTAGGATACTGCAGGTTAGCTACTTTCCTTTATAAGATTACAATTCCTATTAGGTGTCTCCATAAAGTTTTTTCTCTGGGACTACTAAACACTCACTTTACCCTTCAGGTCTATAGTAGTAAAAAACAAACAAACAAACAAAAAACACAAAAACCGTGATTTAAAAAAAATTTCTTTATTGGGGAATGAATGTTTTACATTCAACCGTAAATACAATAGTTTGTACATGCATTAAATTTCCCAGTTTTCCATATAACAATACAACCCCCACTAGGTCCTCTGTCATCCTTCTTGGATCTGCATTTCCCCACCCTCCCACCCCAGAGTCTTTTACTTTGGTCTAATACGCCAATTCCAGTTCAGGTTCTACTTATACTTTCTCTTCTGATCTTGTTTTTCAACTTCTGCCTGAGAGTGAGATCATCCCACATTCATCCTTCTGTTTCTGACTTATTTCATTTAACATGAATTTTTCAAGGTCCATCCAAAATTGGCTGAAAACGGTGAAATCACCATTTTTTATGGCTGAGTAGTATTCCATTGTGTATATATACCACAACTTGCTCAGCCACTAATCTGTTGTTGGACACCTGATTGCTTCCAGGTTTTGGCTATTACAAATTGTGCTGCTATGAACATATATGTACACAGACCTTTTTGGATGGGTGTGTTGGGTTCCTTAAGATAGATCCCCAGGAGAGGAATTGCAGGATAACATGGTAGGTCCATTTCTAGCCTTCTGAGAGTTCTCCAGACTGTTCTCCACAGAGATTGGACCAATTTACATTCCCACCAGCAGTGCAAGAGGGTTCCTTTGACCCCAGAACTTCTCCAGCATTTGTTGCTGTTACCTTTTCTGATGTATGACATTCTCATAGAAGTGAAGTGATATCTCATCGTTGTTTTTTTTTTAAATGGCATCCCACTGCCACCTTTTTTTTTTTTTACCGCATTTATTAAACCCTTCCAACACCTTTGCCAATAGAACCTTTATTCAACTTTCTGTAATGGATTCAATTTGAGTGTGCTATCAGATTTCTGCTGGGATCCTGACTGATGTACTCCTGCAACTGTGCTGGAGTTGTAACTAGGTATTTCTTATTTTTACTCTGCCCTGTTTTATTTATAGATTTATTTTTTTATTCTTCCAAATTATAAATACCTCTGTTCTATAAAACACCTGAAAATATTCTTTTGCAGAGTCAAGGTGTAAGTAAACAAATGCATATGCAAAAAAAATTATGCCAGGTGCTCAGCTATATGCTGGGAATAAAAAGACAATTAAGTCTTAGTCCTTGCGGAGATCACAATCTGTGAGGAAGGTATTCCAGGAAGCAAATAATCACAATGCATTGTGGTGAGTTATAAAAAAGATATAGACACAGTTCTATAGGGATCTGAGTCGTGAGATTTCTTATTATGCCTGGAGGTGGGGAAGGATTACTTCGAGGAACCAAAGGAAAGAAGACTGAGGTGGTCACAAAAAATGCAGCTGTTAACATCAACTATGCAGAAGGTCACAGGCATTTTATGTGGAGGGCCAGTCATTTATCTGTTAGAAACATCTATCACCTTTCTTGATGTGTTGGAGTTTATATTCAGCTTCTGCAGTGTTATTTACTATTTTAAAAGTATTTTAAGTTTCATGTCTTGATTTAGGATAAAAAGGTTGGAAATGCAAAATACTTTGTTATTCTCCAAAGATTTATGTTTAAATCAAATGCAACTAATGAGCCCTACAATATATGCCTAATTCCTTTCCCCCTTCATGTACTACAAGGCTTGCATAAATCACATGCCCACCTCATCAAAAATGTGTTTTAAAAGTAAGATGGATTATTGCTGGGAATATGAGCAGCAGGTAAGTAATGTCCAAGTAGGAGAGTGCATACACTTTGGTTTCAATAAAAGATGAAAATTGTAACGGCTTTAAGAGGAAATTGTACCTCACTATCTGATCTTAGAATAAACCTAAAAGTCATTCACAGAGAGATGCAGGACAATGTGTCCTGCTCTGTGTACGAGACATGGCTACTTATCATCTGTCATGTATGTTTAAAAAATTATGTGATTGGGCGGAGGGTAGATAGCATAATGGTTATGCAAACAGACTCTCATGCCCGAGATTTCAAAGTCCTAGGTTCAAGCCCCTGCACCACCATAAGCCAGAGCTGAACAGTGCTCTAGTAAGAAAAAGAAAAAAAATTATGTGATCAGAACTGCCACAGACCGCTCAGGCGGGGGAGCAGCAGGAGTTGTCAGGGTCTGCTGAAGAGGGCTCTGGGTGGGTCAGGAGTCGGTGTGAGGGAGAACAGATAGACACCACACTCTATTGGAGTGTGAATCTGAACTCAATGTTTATTAGACAGGCAAGCGTTTATATACTTTTTTTTTTTTTTTTAGCATTTACATGATATTTTGAAAGCAGGAATCTGGAACAGAAAGTAAAGCATTTATGATAATTGTGGTTATTTCAAGGGAGTGTCAAGCCCTGAGGGAGTAACCTGCAATGCATTCATGAGTAGGAGCTCTCTGTAAAAATTTAACTTTCTCTATTGTGAAAATCTAACTCCCTCCTTAATCAGGGGGGGGGGCAGCGTAAGCTAAGGCTTTGGCTTCTAAGGGGGACAGCATATGTCTGATTGAGGAGTTTTCTTAAAAGTGTATATATGTCTTCTATTTTTGATACCTCTTTTGGTTCATTACTTTTTAATATATTTTCTAATTTTAATTTATGTACATTAAGGACTCTAGATCTACTGCAGTCTCTATACCTGGTGCACCACATATGTGTCAATTGGGTATATAATTTGTAACGTGTACTGAGAGAAAACAAACACCAAGCAGGTCCGCTTCTTGCTAATCTTTCTAAAAAAGGGCAAACTATATCAGGATACATGAGTGTCATTAGTACTAACTTTTCTGTCACCCTGCATGTAGGCACCGGTATAGTGCAAAGGGTGCTCAGTGGCCTTAGGTAAATATTTGCGGTAAAGATAGGGAGGAAACCACAGTCCACCACCCATGGGGTAAGCTGGTCCCCATTTGGTCATAACTGTAGGTGCTGGTCTGTGGTAGGACCCTCTGTCAGGCTTTTTAACTTGCAGAACTCTGGGTTTTTCTTCAGTTTCTATTTCTTGAAAATGTGAGTCATCAGGGACTGTATCGTGGGCTGGGCCTCCGGGAATTAGTGACTGAGTATCCTGGTCATTTATTATTAATATATAGACCAGGGGAGCTTATCCCCACCTGTTCCCGCCAAACATAAGACTCATTGTGATCATAAGAATAAGGAATTGTAATCTAAATTTGATCGGCATGCAATGTCCCGTTCCCAGAATCACTCGTCATTGAAGATGTGGTTCCCAGGTGTTGACTTTGTCAGACCCTTCGTTTCTGGTTTGATAGGGACGTGGCACAGGATCTTCAAGTTGTTTAATTTTGGATTAATCAAAAGATGGAACCTGGACTCTCAGACTTTCATCAGGCTTCAAAATGAGTCCCCAACCTGGTCTGCTCACATAAAATAAAACCCACTGCAAACCTTTCTTGCCGTGTGAAAAGGTTTGACTAAAAGACCTCCTGGACTTTTTTTTTTTTTTTGTCTATTGGGTTTTTAATGAGGACCAAAATGTAGGTTCTGGAACACTGTGAATTTTGATTACAGTGGGGTTCCAACTTGGTTGAAATGGGGGAAATGTCAGAAACCTTGTGAGTTCACCAACCAGATCCAAGATAAAAGGCTTTGGAGAAGCCTCTCAGATGCTGTTCTACTCTCGGTTTTAATCCAAACCAAACTTCTAACCCTCAGAGTTCAGTAAACACAAAATCCCAGCCAGTCATTGGCTGTATAACATGCCAGTTCCTCTTTTTACTAAACAATTTATGACATAATTGCTGATAGAGCACATCAGTCGACCTTCATAGATTTTTTAATTGCCCATTTTATTTTATTTCCTCATAAATATAAAAAAAAAAGGTGATATTGGACTCAGTGCAGTAATGTGTTTCCGTTAAAAATCTTGACATGTCAAAATTGAAAAGTAGTCTCAATGGTTTCCTATGATCAATGTGTCCATTGACAGCTTTAATCTCTAGGGAAGCCATGCTTTCAGAGTACATTGAAACTAGGGAGTGTTCAGTTTCTTAGCTTTTCTCCAGGGACTTCTGCAGAGTGTGCCAATTAGTGATTTGGTAGGTGATTTGTGTGTGTTGATAGACATCCAGACATAAGGATCATTCTTATGCAGCGATCACAGAACCACTGAGCTATAAGATGTCTGTAATTAATTATAACTTCCTTTCTAATTTAAAGTAAATAATCCTTGGTGAAAATGAACTACTCTGTATCATTGTTGAGATCATGGGTGATCATGATACTGTGATGAATCTTGGTCTCTATATGTTGAGACAAAGATTCTGTGAATAACCCTACACAGTAGTTTGGCTCTATGTTTCTGATAAAGTGAGAAGATGGATATGTTGGGGTGAGAATTACATATAGACATGCATGTGTGTGTGTGTGTGTTTAACAAGGTAGAAGTGGATACTGTTTAGTAGAAGATAAGTAATAGAGCATAGATTGAATATGTGCTATAAATATAAATTAGTATTTTATTTTTTCTTCATTATTTGAACAGTTATTGAACCCTTAAAAATTGTGAGGAGATACTATAATAAAAGTTCTGATTCTCATAGAGATGCTCTGATAAATGAGCACAAAATACTAGGGAAGATCTTGTAAGGAAGATCAGCTCATGATCAGAAAAAGGGAGGAATTTCCTCTAAGGTGATATTGGAGCCAAATCTTGAGCAATGAATAGACCATAAGGAAAAAAAGAGAAAGAAGGACCCATCAGCTGACTCAGTGGTAGAGCAGAGAACTTGTATGTCTAACACTCCTGTTTCTATCCCAGGTATACTGTGTATGTCAGACCTACATAGTGTTCTAGGCTCTCACATACTCTCTCTGATTTTCTCTTTCTCTCTTTCATAAAGGCAAATAAATGTATCTGTAGAAACGGAGAGAGGACCTGGAAGTGACTCAGTGAGTAAAGTACATTATTATGAGTGAGATACTGGGTTCTATCCCCAGCACCACCTGAGAGCACCAAAGATAGTACTCAAAGAACTTCACAGCTGGCCTATTCCTTTCTCTCTTTCCAAGAAATGTATAGACCAAATACTACACTGGGGAAGTTATTCAACAGTATTGTACATAATTTGAGGTGTTCATTTCATTTCTTGGTACAGCATTAAAGGTAGAAGACATGTATTTTAGGAAGAGAGGATGACATTCCAAATGGCAAAGGATACTATCAATAGAACAAAAGAAATTTAAGGAACAAATATTTGAAAGGTTTGAGCTGGCCCACCCCCCACCCTCTGGGGGGTTGCTTCACAGGTCTGCAGGTGTCTATTTTTCTCTACCCCTCTCTATCATTCCCTCCTCTCTTGATTTCTCTGCCCTGTCCAACAACAATAGCAATAAAACAATAACAGTAATAATGGTAGTAATAACTACCATGGTAGTTATAACTACCATGACAACAAGGACAAAATAAAAGAGAAAATGGCCTTCACGAGCAGTAGATTTATAGTGCAGGCACCGAGCCCCAACAGTAACCCTGGAGTCAAAAAACAAACAAACAAACCAAAAACTTCACATTTGGGTCTGTAGCTATTTCTAGTATAGACATTTAGTAGAAAGGCCTCTCTGTTGGGATACTGTCAGGTGATGAAGTCTGTGGATTTGAATGCATTTCATGTAGAGGACAGTTATGACTATCTTCTGGTAATAACAGTACTTATATTTCATTGAAAAAATTACCTTGTCCTACTAATAGCAGCATAGGTGGCATGACATTGACCCATGACTCCAACACTGGCCCATAGGAACATGGTACCCCTTGGCCAACTATTTTGTACTTCTGTGGTCAAGGGGAATTCTTGAAGGTGATGAGACTTGAGTAATAAACTGAAGCTAGACTATTAATTGCCTGGTAAACTGTCTTCATTGTCTAAACCTTTATGAGGTTAATTATTAACTGTTAGTAGGCCTTATATATTAATATGAGTGACACCCTTCAACTAATATCTTAGATAAAACTTTGGAAGTGGTGTGAGATGATTAAGTATGGCAGGAAATCTTCCTAGTAAGCCAGGTGTAAATTAAAAATTTGTAGTGGGTTGAGCACATGGCGCAAAGCACGAGGACTAGTTTAAGAATCCTATTCATCCCACTCATCAACAGAAGCTGACTAAGAAGATCTGAAAGGGAAACTAAAAGCAGGACCTGATCAAATTGTAAGTAGGGCACCAAAGTAAAAACCCAGTGGTGAGGGGTAGACATGTAGCTTCCTGGGCCAGTGGGGGGTGGGAGTGGGCGGGAGGGATGGGTCATAGTCCTTTGGTGGTGGGAATGGTGTTTATGTACACTCCTAGCAAAATGTAGACATATAAATCAGTAGTTAATTAATATGAGAGGGGGAAATCAATTGTATGTCTCAAAGTTTCTCAAAACACAAACTGAATCTTTTTAATATATAGACTGTGTATTTGATATGTGGACTCTCTCAAAAGCCTAGACCAAGTAGATTAGAAGCATCCAATAGCACAGCTATATACAAGATACTGGGTACTGTCCAGCAAACCATAACAAAGGGACTTTTCAAAGTTAACCCAATTAACAAATAATGTGATGATAATATTAACTATCGATTGTCTTTTTGAACCCTAAGACAGCAGGAACCTCACATCTTCACTATAGAGCCCCTACTTCCCCCAGTCCTGGAACCCTTGGATAGGGCCCACTTTCCCGTATGCATCTCCCAATCCAAACCAAATAATATTGCATCCGCCGATCACAACCTAACCAAAGCAATGATTACCACCTCAACATGCTTCACCTCAGACTGTATCCAGAGACTTCACGTGTGGAATGACAACCCTTCAGCTTCATTACTCGGGTGAGACCTTTCCTTTTATAGTACACTCTAATTTCATCTCAGGTAGTTCACTTTCTAACGAAGTCCCAAAACCTAGATATACACCAGTTTCTGTGAGAGAGAGCTTATGTTCACACGTATCCATAAACTACTGCAAAATATATACCTGAAAGCAGAAGTACACTAGAGTTTGCAGTGAGTACCTCCCTAACACTTCCTCTCCACTATTCCAAGCTTGGGATCCATGATTGCTCAACAAATTGTTTGGCTTCATATGTTAACTCTCTTTTCAATCACCAGGTTCCAGATGCCACCAGGATGCTGGCTAGGCTTCCCTGGATTGAAGACCCCACCAATGTGTCCTGGAGCTCAGCTTCCCCAGAGACACACCTTACTAGGGAAAGATAGAGGCAGACTGGGAGTATGGACCGACCAGTCAACGCCCATGTTCAGCGGGGAAGCAATTACAGAAGCCAGACCTTCTACCTTCTGCAATCCTCAACGACCCTGGGTCCATGCTCCCAGAGGGCTAGAGAATGGGAAAGCTACCATGGGAGGGGGTGGGTTATGGGGATTGGGTGGTGGGAATTGTGTGGAGTTGTACCCCTCCTACCTTATGTTTTTGTTCATTAATCCTTTCTTAAATAAAAAATTAAAAAAAAAAAAAAAGAATCCTGGTTCAAGCCTCCAACTTCCCACCACAGGGTGGTCGCTTCACAAGGGGTGAAGCAGGTCTGCAGGTGTCTGTCTTTCTCTCTCCCTCTCTCTCTTCCTTTCCTCTCTCCATTCTTCTTTGTCCTATACAACAATGACATCATCAACAACAACAATAATAATAACCACAAAACAATAAAACGACAAGGGCAACAAAAATGGGACAAAAATTAGTATCCAGGAGCAGTGGATTCGTGGTGCAGGGGAGAGAAGAGACCAGGAACTCATGGCTGAGCGAGAATGCAGTGGAATGCCTTTATTGTTCAGAGATAATGCCTTTATATCTTTTGAAGAGAAGTGGCAGGTCGGAAAAGGAAATGGCTAGGAGAGGCAGTGGAGAAAAGAAAAGAGCGCAAAGGTAAAAAGCTTCTATAGCAGCTGTTGCGAAGGTTCTAACCAATGGGATAAACCAATACCCTGCAGGCAGGACAGGTCTCAGGCAAAACAATGATTATGTAAATAGACCACAGCATCAAGCAATACAACACGGAGCAGGGGGAGCTGGCATAATGCCCAATATCTCCCCCGTTCTTTTTATCTAATGGCCATAATATCAGAATCTGGTGCGCTTTGTGAGGCAGGGAGTCTGACAGGACAAGGCACACCTTTGGGGTTACTACTGTCCCTCCTTGCTCAACCTCTTGGTAGAGAGAGAGACTAACAGGATTGACACACTCCTCAGGTTCAAGCTCTACCAAGCTCAACCACATCCTCACAATTTCTCGACATCTCCTTCTTTCTAATGGCCATATTTAAATGGCTCTATGTCTGTAAAAGACTCCTTATCTGACAGGGGAATAGTAGTGTAGGGGTGAACAGAAACCTCTTGGGCAGAAAACTAAATGATATCATGCAGGTGTTTTTAAAACAACTGGAATAAGATAGGGAGCGATAAGTAAGAGTAGCAAGGGACAGCGTGAGACTGAAGAGAGTCTTGGTAGGCAGAGAGGGGCTGCCTGATGGGCAGAAAGGGGGCACTGCCTGATAGGCGGAGGAGTGGGGGCCTGATAGGCCGAGGGGCAAGAGGGGTGATCTGGTGTTGCAAAGTCCTGAGACAGCTGGCTGCACAGTCCATGGACTGCTACAGTCAGTCCTCAAGAAGTCCAGCAGTGCAAAAGGAGTGTTCAAAGGTGTACCAGCAAGTCCTATAGAAGTGTCAGTCCAATTCCAATGACCAGGGGAAGAAATGACACACATCTATCTCGATGGGGGAGGACAGCCACTGGAATTTGCTTCTCTGTAGAGAGTGAGCTAGAACCACCAAAAGGTGACAGGTGAAGCAGAAGCAGGAAGAGCAGACAGTGATGGACTCAAGGTAGTAAGAAAGTTCTGTACTTGGAGTCTGTGAATCAGGTTCTTCAGATCGTGTCAGGTCACATCATGGGTTTCAGGGGGTATGCCACTATAGATAGTCATACCATCTAGTGGGCAGGGGTCCAGATGGTTTTCAGAGGCTTCCATATGAGCAGATGCTTTTTCATGTAAAAGCTTTGACAGTTGTGAAAAAAAAAATTTTAACAAGTTGGAAGTTTACTATAATTGATAACTCGATGATTATAATTGGTTTAAGTTTCTTTATAATTTTGTTTAAAGGTCATCTTATGTGACCTCGTGTAGCAGTCTCTGTACAAATTTAGTTAATATATATATTGATTTTTAACTATTTTTTACTTTGGACTTTAAACAAACTCAGGTTACTTAGAGAGTTAACACATACTAGTGACAATATTTTGTGTGTGTGTGTGTGTGAACATTTACAATGTCAGATTGATGCCAGATTTGTTGTGGATTAATTTCCACAAATTAGTTTACAAGACACTTTGGGGGCCCTCCAAAAGTGTCCTGTATAGAGAATTTGTATTTTAATTTTGGACATGAATTGTCAAATTAAATATTTAGACTTTTACCTTAAACACTCAGTTACTTTAGTTAATTAACTTAACCTTTATGAGAATCATGTTGAAAACTTCTTCATTTAACCCTTCCTAGTAAGAATGTAGCTTCAAAGTTACACTTTTTAACATTAATGTTTACGAAACTTCAAACACACACATAAACATGTTGTCTTTAACACACAAGAGGAGAAAAACTTTAGTTATGAAGACATATCATTTTAAACACAAATTTAGATCTGTACTGTCCTAGTTGAACCATTTCTACTCACACAGTTTAAGACTAAGCGTTTCACATTTATACCAAGACTTAAAAAAAATCAAAAGAGGAAAAAACAAATTTTTGGACTGTTTCTGGGCATTTCCAGAAACCATGGCTGCATCCAGCATTTTTATATAAAGTCAATTAAGTTTCAGAGTACTCTGAGCAAAATGGGTTGTACAAAAAATTTTGTTCATTCAACTCACTCAAAAAAAATTTTGTCATTCAACTCACTCACTCACAAAACACAACTGCTCAGTCATAGCATAAGATATTCAGAGAAGGGGGGGTGGAGAGGGCTCTATGAACCAGATTTTTCAGATTCTGCCATGTCATATTATGGGTCCTGGGGTGTGTCCTGCAGCCAGTCCTCTTGCAGTGTTTCTTGTTCCTCAGGGATAGCAGCGCCATCATATGGGTATTGCTGGACATGGCAGGCAGGAAGCCAGACAGTTTTTGAGTAATTTTGTGGGAACACACATGCAAAACCCCTCCCCATGGTGAACAGGGGGTCAGGCCCTTTCCAAATTTTATTGAGTGGGTCTTTCCATTTGACCTTAATAGCTGGAAGGGTGGATGGTGTTTGCCAATTAAGAATAGGAGATTGGTTCGAGTTTTTGTAAATATTAAAGAGATTTAATGTAGTTAAAGCTTTTGCCAGCTGGATATGGGGAGGTATAGTCCCTCTTTTTCTTTATTTAATTGCACCTTAAGGGTTTGATGGGCCCTCTCGACAATGCCTTCTCCCTGTGGATTATAGGTTATGCCTGTAGTATGAGTAATGTTCCAAAGGGAACAAAAATCTTTAAATTGTTTTCTGGTAAAAGCAGTTCCATTGTCATTTTAATTTGAAGGGCAGCGCCCATTACAACAAAACAGGAGAGCTTATGGCTTATAAGCTTTTTTGAGCTTTCTCCTGTCTGAGCTGTTGATCACATAAATTTAGAGAAGGTATCAATTGAGAGAAACACATATTTTTGTTTGCCAAAGTTGGGTAAATGGGTGACATCATTTTTCCAAAGAGTGTTGGCTTTTAAGCCTCGGGGGTTAGCCCCAAGAATTTGAACAGCAGATGTCTTGATTAGGCCTGCACAGGAGGAGCGTGTAGCAAGAATATGTTTCAACTGTGCCAGAGGAATATCAGGAAATCGAGCTCAAAGTCCTTTAAGATTAACATGGGTTAGGGAATGAAAGTCAGCAGGATTAGAGACAGAGGCTAGGAGAATTCCTGTGGAGGTGAGGTGGTCAGCTGAAGCATTCCCTTCGGACAGGGGACCAGGAAGAGGGCTGTGGGAACGAAGGTGTTGAACATACAGTAGTTGGGTTTGAGAACAGAGCATAGAGGCAATTTGAATTAAGAGAGGAGAAAGTGGGTTGTCATCAATTCTCACATAAGAAGGAGCAAGCCATGGAAGTAAGTTAACAATATACACCCTGTCAGAAAAAAGGTTGAAGGATTCTGGTACAGCTTTTAATGCAAGGAAAACAGCATAAAGTTCTTTGTACTGAGGGGAATTATCAGGAAGCTCAGTAAAGAGAGATTTAGGATACTGCTTGTCTGGATAATATATAAGGGCAGCAGCTCCCTTTTTTCCATCATCAGTGAAGATTGTAGGAGCAAATTTAAAAATTAGTTTAAACAAATCCTGTACTACTTGAATAGACTTCTTTTTAAAGCTCCATCTCAATTTGTTGCCAGATTTACATTTGCACTGTTGCAAGTGATTGCTAGAAGAGGCAGCATTTGCAGGCACATGCTACAGTACACAAAAACCCACCTTCAAGCCCCTGGTCCCCACTTGTGGGTGAAAGCTTCATGAGTGCTGAAACAGGGGTACAGGTGTCTCTCTGTCTCCTCTCTATATACCCCTTCTGGCTGTCTCTATCAAATAAGTAAAGATAACATTTTGAAAAAGAGGCAGCAGTCTAATTTCAGTATTAGTTATTACTTTTATATAATTTTGATTTGTGAATTTATTTTGTCTTTCAGAAACTATTTTCATCTCTACCCTTCCCCCAGGATTCTAATTTTTTATTTTATTTATTTATTTTTTATAAATAGTTCTCCTATTCTTTAACCCTCTGGGATTATGGACCCAAGGTCATTGTGGGATACAGAAGGTGGAAGGTCTGGCTTCTGTAATTGCTTCCCTGCTGAACATGGGCGTTGACAGGTCGACCCATACTCCCAGCCTGCCTCTCTCTTTCCCTAGTGGGGTTCTGCGGAATCAGAACTCCAGGACTCATTGGCAAGGTTGTCTGTCCAGGGAAATATGTTTCATCATGATGTTTGCATCATGTTTGCATCATGATGTTTGCATCATGTTAGCATTTGGAACCTGGTGGCTGGAAAGAGAGTTAACATACATAGCCAAACAAATTGATGATCAGTCATGAACCTAAAGGCTGAAATAGTGCAGATGAAGAGTTGCAGGGGTCCTCCATTTTGTAGATAGCTAGTAGGCATATTTTAGTTATTACTTACCTACTCAGGTAACGACAGTTGTGGTTTAGTTTCTCTGTGCTCTCTACACCACCTTTATCTACACCACCTTTGATTTTTAGATAATAACTGTTGTTTCTTAGCTTTTAAGAATTTGGAGATAGTATAATGGTATTTGATATTTATGCAACTGAGTATCTTTGTTTTATTTTACTTTGCTTTTGACCAGCACACTGGTCATCTCTGGCTTGTGGTAGTGCTGGACATTGAACCTGAAACCTTGTAGCCTCATGCATGAAGACATTTTCCATAACTACTGTGCTATCTCTCTGACCCACAAATGAATATTCCAAGGATTGCTCAAAAGCCATATTCAAAGTTACAAAGCAGGACCTGCAAGCATATTTTCACTTTTTCTAAAATGAAAGACAGAAATAATAGTTTTGTCCTTAGGTGCTAAATATGGGACAGGTATTATGACAGGATTTCGGGTATTTTAACTTTACCCACACATTTCATGGTGGGGATACCCTATAGTGGTGAAAAATCAAGTGTCAGAGAGTTTCCTGCTCACATTTAGCAAGTCAAGTAGACCATGTGGTTTACATGGGAACCAGTGGATTTTTTTTTCCTTTCTATTTTATTTGATAGGACAGAGAGAAATTGAGAGAGGAGGAGATAGAAAAGAATATAGGAAGATGACTAAGGACCTGCTTCAACACTTATGAAATGCCTCTCCCCTTATAGATGGGAATTGGGGGCTTAAACCTGGGTCATTGCAAATGGTAATATGGACATTCCAGGTTCACCACCAACTGATATCCTTATTGGAAATTTTTCCAAAGATATGCTTGATAGCAATCTTAGAGAACTTACAATAACTCTGAAAAGGGACTCAGTGAAAATTATGAAAAATAAAAATGCTTCTAAATATGTTGCTCACTCTCAATGGTAGTTTTTTAATCCAGACCCCTCTAACCTTAAAGTGCAATGTTCATTGGGAAGGTATTTATAAATGAATCATTCCGACTAATGACTGATAAGAAAGAGCACTGATAGAAACATCTAGAGTAAACTACTACTAGATTTTTTCCAAAATCTTTACTACATAGAGAAAGAGCTCATTAACAAACACTCAGTGTCCTCAAACCATTTTTCCCTAAATCAAAAGCTATAGGAAGAACACACTCTACAAGAAATGGGGGAGAAGTAATATACCAACCCACCTGATACCTTTTTTCAAAATGTTTTTATTCGCTTAAATACATGAAGACAGAAAACCCTTTTTATAAAGCCTAAGAAATATTATTTTATTTCACAAATGCAAATAAAATTACATTTTCCCTGATTCTTTGTGGTCTTCTTGTTTCTTATTCTAATTAAATGTCTTACCTTGGCTTGTAGAGCCACCTAAAATTATGTTGTGTTCTTTATTGATGGTGACAGTTAGGTACCTATTGAGCTGGCATCTGCTTCCCAGTCTCCTGTTTCTACTGGCACAAATGTATGTCCTCCATTGGACACCTTGGAAAAAATGATCCATCTTAAAGTGGAGTGGCTAAGCTAAGGTAGACCTTTTTTTGTACTCACAAGTAATTTCAGCAATTTTCTCAGTCGTCTTCTTGAAGGGTATTTCTGGTTAAGAAATTTGCAGATCCTCTGGAGAAAGAAAAATGGATTAAGTCATTAAGTAGGAGAAAAGGGTCGAGCTTAAAATAGCCTAATCATTGTGGTGAACACCGTCTGTTCACTGGTGATCTGGGCAAGTGAAGGAGTCCTGGAGACCTGACAGCTGGCTCATGGATTTCTGAATGAGTGAGGAAATTTTCCAGTTCATCTGTGGAAATTTAGTCCGACATTGCAGCATTAGGCTACCCATCTGCAGTGTGCATTTGGGACAGGCACTACTACTTTGTGGAGACAAGCCACAAAAATGGAATGAAGCAGACTGGCATGCTTACCTGTCCTCTATTTTTGCAGGTCTGTTTTACCAAAGGGTAGTGTGAGTCTGATTGCATTGGACACTCACCACACAGATGAATAGAATGGACAGAATTTAGGGAATGAATGAACTGAGGGGACTCTGACTTTATGCAGCCTACTGTTCACACTCCCTTGCTTGTACTTTGTATGTTTCCTAATGGGCTCATGTCTTTTCCATCTAAAGGCCACTTATTACTTGAGTTGGATGGCTCTATTTTGATGCTGATAGCAGTTTATGGGTTATTATGTCCATTTGAAAAGTATGATTCAAAAGAGGAAATTCTGGGATGCAAAACATTCCATATGCCCATAAGTCATAAACTGAATCAAAGTTGGCACCATGAAAGTGATTGTGTTGGGAGTTTGAAAGCCTCAGTTGGCCAACCTTACTGAACTGCTGATATTATATGCTATAGTATTTGAGGAACTGCAAAGAAAATAAAGAATAAAGACGGGAATGTGTGGGAAAAATTTTGAGGTCCTATTGTCTAAATGACTACCTCAAATAGATGACTGGTTCTTTTCCACTGTACTTTTATTTTAGTGGAGAAGGTCAGGCAAAGAAAAAAAAAAAAGCCTATATGTTGATCCTTGTCTTTGCTATCAATATTTAATTTAAGCTGATTGGCTGATCATAAAATAGTAACTCTGTTACTAATACTAGTAAAAATAGTAATTTAATGTGTTTTTACCAAGTCTGAGCTACTCTATAAGTATGGCATTATCAAACTTGACAGAAATCTATGAAGTAAACACTATCACTTTTTTACTCTAAAATATCAGACTTTTGCTGTTCACCTGTGTTTTGTGACTTGCCCAAGATGAGAGAAAGGGAGAATGAGATAGATAAAGAACAAAGATTAGGGGATCAGATGGTGGCACAGCTGGTTAAGTGTATACATTACAGTGTGCAAGGATTGAAGTTCAAGCCCCTAGTCCCCTTCTGCAGGGAGACAGCTTCACAATGAAGCTGGGCTGCAGGTGTCTTTCTTTCCTTCTTTGTATTCCATTCCCCTCTCAATTTCAATTGTTTCTATCCAATACTAAATAAATAATTAAGATATTTTTAAAAAGAAAAGAACAAAGACTTAACCTGGGCATATAATTATGATATATCTCTATGGGAGAGAGGGAAATCTATGTAGAGTTTTAAGAACTGAGTTTTAAGAAGCTTTCTTCACCACTTACAGGCTGTGTAAACTAGGGAAAGTTTTTTCTACTCTCCAAGTCTCAATTTATTCATTTAAGATGCCAAAGGAGTTCCTGTCAATGTGGTTAGGATGAACATATAAAATAATTGAAGCAAGCTTCCTTTAACATTTCAAAAGCATTAATAGCACAATCTTTCATTTAGGCAACAAAAATTAGTTGAGTGTGTCACCATTGTATTCAGCACTTTGCTAGAATAGTGTTAGAATACTAAGACTTTCTGGAGACCACAAAGAACTCAGCCTAGTGTGGGAAGAGACAAGCACTGGATCACAGCAGTGACATAATTGTTATTTTATCCACAGAAGGAGGGACAATAAACACCGAAAAGTTTGAGGATGGTTTTGTAGAAGAAGCAGAATCTTAAGTTTTTCTCAAATAGAGAAACTGGCTCATGTGTAGCTAAAAGCAAAAGCAAAAGCAAAAGCAAATTATAATGAGGCGAGATGGGAATAACATGGAATGTTAGGATAAAGGCAGCAATTGTGAAATATCCAAAGCTTTTTTTCTGAATTGTTTTAGGTATAAAGAAGAAAATGATAAAATAGTACAGAAGTCCCACAAATACCATATACTCAATCTAAAATTACATTATCCATATTTTCAGCTAGTAAGATATAAAACAATGATCTATTGTGAATTAAATTCAGTCATTTATTTCAACATTTTTACTTAATCTTTGTTCTGCTCTAGGATCCAATTCAGGATACTACATTACATTTCATCATAATTTCTCCTTTTGACTTTGACATTATATGATAGTCCTTTTTTTTTTAAATAAACTTAAATTTTTAGAGTAGTTGTAAGTGTACCACATTTCAGATTTATTAGATCTTTTCTTTGATATGAGTATTTTCAATATCATTTGTCACTCTTGATATTAATCTTGATCCTGTGAAAGTTTTCTTGATTGTGAAGTGACTAGTCCCATTGTTTTAGACTATCGAACAGGCCATGGCGGGTGCGCCACTATGTTCCATTGCTGGGGAGCCAGAGAGGACCCGAACTGCCCCTGTGGCTACAGACAGACTATGACCCACATAGTCAACGACTGCCACCTCTCCAGATTCAAAGGAGGTCTCGCAACTTTACATCAGGCTCAACCTGACGCTGTTGACTGGCTATGGAAGAAGGGCAAACGCTAGAAGAAGAAGAAGAAGGAGAAGGAGGAGGAGGAGGAGGAGGAGGAGGAGGAGGAGGAGGAGGAGGAGGAGGAGAAGAAGAAGAAGAAGAAGACTGTAACTTTTGGAAGGAAGTCACTCATTGAGTGAGGAGTTGTGTGCTGCTTCCTTGAGGGCAAAGTAACAACATAAATAACTTCAGGTTATTTTGCATAAGACAGGTGTCCATTATCATCAATTACTCATCATATATGCTTACTGGCTGGGAAGGTAGCTAAGGAGATATAGCACAAGACTTGTATGGCAGAGAGGCTGGGCTGTTACTCTATTTTCTCTCTCTCATAAAATAACTAGCTCTTTTTTTTTTTTTTCCTTGCCTCCAGGGTTATCGCGAGGGCTCAGTGCTCACACTAAGAACCCACTGCGCCTGGTGGGCATCCCTTCTCCATTGTTGTTGCTATTATTGTTGTTGGATAGGATATAGAGAAATTGAAAGAGAAGGGGAAGGCAGAGAGGGGGAGAGAAAGATAGATGCCTCCAGACCTGCTTCACCATTTGTGAAGCGACCCCCTGCAGGTGGGGAACTGGGGCTCCAACTAGGATCCTAGGGCTAGTCCTTGCGCTTTGCACCAGGTGTACTCAACCCTATGCGCTAACCCCCTGGCCCTGCTAATTTTTTTTAAAAAAGGTCCTACATATGTATATTGTACTATGCATGTCTATAATTTACTCTCTCCACCTGCATATAATTATACATACATACTATGTATAAATTATAATTATAATTTATACATAGTATGTATGTTTCAGTTTGAACCCAGGGACATTTATATTTTGTGCTTCACCCAATAGTTCTTTATCTTATTGATATAGCTGTTTTTACTTTGGTCATCAGAAGATTCTTCAATTGACTCCTGTGTTCCTTTGATTTATTGTTTTTATTCTGTTTATTTAGCTATTTATTAATGTCTTTTTCCTTTATGACACTGTTGAATGATTCAGGTTCACCTTGGATGTCTTAGATATTTCCATCTGAGTCCTGAAACAAGTCTTTCTTTTTTTGAATCAAATGGTTACTTTATTGGAGGCTGATGTTAGAAATCAAGAATTGGGTGCTAGCTCTTTGTGAAAATGGGATGTTATTGCTTGTAAGCTGACACAGAAAGGAGCTAGGTATATCCTTATAAACTAACCACTTTATATATGTATGTATAGATATACACATTGTGTTGTTGGGAAAGTCAGAAGTCATTTTTGCATAGAAAACATAGAAAATACATCATGACTTTTCTGACTACTCAGTATTTATAAATATTTGTATATGCTTCCTTCTGGATCACTGTTGAGTTCATATTTATGTCCCAAACTCTAATCAATTATAGAATGGATCATTCTAGCTTGCTCCTCTTAAAGATCTTCTGGGATTTTCTACATACACAGTAATGTCATAACAGTTTCATTTCTTTATTTCTAGTAAGTGCAAATCATATGTTTTTGTTGTTAGAGTATATTGGGTAAAACTTGCCTTAAGGTACTGAGTAAGAATCAGAGAGGATATTTGTACCTTCTTCTTAATATCAAGGAGAAAACATTCTATAACCTCCAAGAAGGATACAGAAATATGAAGATTTTTTTAAAATTCCAAATGGAAAGTCCATATGACCAAGCTGACTCTATTTAGAAAAAAGGTAAAAACACAAGCTTGAAGAGATATATGTACTACATGTTGATTGCAGCAATATTTACAATATCTAAGAACTGAAATAACCAACTGTTCATTAAGAAATGAATGAATAGGGCAGATGTAGTATGCATACATGTCCTATCCAACAATGACGACTGTTGTATGCTTTACATTGGGTTCTAGTTCTCCCCCGCCAAGAGAATTAGATCAGTCCAGTTAATTTCGCGGGCCTGCTTGGCCCCGCCCCAAGGAACCCCGCCAGAGTTCTTGAGTTGGAGAGTAAGAGAGAGTGCTTGTGCCGCCGCAAAGAGACAGCAGAGTTCTGTTTGGTGATTAGTTTGTCTTAGTTTATGAATCGTTGTTCCTGAATAAAGAAATACAGCTTCCCTGCCCAGCCGCTGTCTCCACGTCTCTGTTACCCGCCCGTGAAGCCAGCTAGCCCGCCCGGCTAGAGCCTCCGAATTTTTAACAACAAATGGCGCCCACATGGACCTGACCTGTGCATCTCTCAGAGAAGTAAAGACAATTTGGCTACCTACGCACTATGGCCTTCTCTTCTGCTTGTGAAGAGATCTCCAAAGGCCTCTGCTCTTTCTTCACGAGACTGTTTTGCTGTTTCTGGAACATTTATCTCTGGACCACTCTGTGGTTTCCACTCGCTCGGGCGAACTCAGAACAGCCAGCGGGAAGAGCCAGCAGGAGGGAGGCGAGGCGCGGAGCTGCCATTTCCACCTGGTTAAACAGCCAGCCAGCCAGCTGCGCCCAGACAACCCTGTGCACCGCGCCCGCAGCCCTGCAGCCCCGCAGCCCGCAGGAGCCCGATGCCACCACACAAGAGCCCAATGCCAACACACAAGAGCCCGAGGCCAGCCCACAGGAGCCGGCTCTCCACCGTGTGGCGCAGGGCACTGGATGCGTGATCCCTCCACGCTGCTCGGCCACTGCGAGCAGGACAGCAGACATGGCAGGGCCATGGGGCAGGGCCGCGGCGGCCTATCATGGCCGCCACCCCTGGGCACCTAGGCCCACGCCTTCTGCAAAGCTGGCCTGCCTGCCCTCTTGCTATGAATTCTGGAACGATCCCGGGCCTCCCGAACCCCCGGGCTCCCTGCCGAAACTGGGCACACGAGATCTCCAGCCACCAGTCCGGTCTGAAGGCAGACAAGCTGGAGTACGCAGAGATTTGTGCAGAGATCGCAACCTGCAATTCCTAGAAGTAAAGCTGCATGGGAAACCACCTCTGTATGGTGAACCCCCCTCCCCCAACAACTAAGACAGTACAGATTTAAATTCGTGTTTAAAATTACATGTCTTCGTAACAAAGGTTTATCTCCTCGTGTATTAATGACCATGTTTATGTGTATGTTTAAAGTTTGGTAAACAGTAGCTTTAAGGCTAAATTCTTACTAGTCAAAGTTAAATGAAAAAGGTTTTCAACGTAATTCTCATAAAGATAAAAATTAACTTACATTTAAAGTCTGAGGTAAAAATTAGTTAACAATCAATATATTTTAACTAAGTTGGTCTAAACAAAAGGTTAAATAGACTTGTTGATATGTAAAACTCTCCATTACCTTCTCTATTAGAAATGGTAGATGGCACAATGGCTATGCTAATTATTCTCATGCCTGAGGTTTCCTCTCCGGCCCACACCTAGGGTGTGTCTCCATCTTGAATGGGTGTAACAAAAGGTTAAAAGACATTGTTGATATGTAAAAGTCTCAAATTCCTTCTCTATTAGAAACGTTGGATCGTGCAGTAGATATGCTAATAACAAGTTTTGTTTCATAGTAAGTAAGTTGCAGCCAGCTGCCTTTGGGACTCTAGGCTGTTCCCTGCCCCATGCAAATGCCCGTTGAGGCAAGTAGCCCCCCAGAGGCAAGAAATGTTTTTTTTAAGCTGATAAAGTTTAGCCCACAGAGACAGATATGGCCCCCTCAGGCCTTCTCTTAGCAGTACACTGGTTCTTGTTACTTACATGTTTCTCCATGTTTGTGCCAGTTTCTTTTTTAAAAAAAATGCCTGTATGATATATGTTTCTGTTCACCCCACACCCTTGATACTATAGTCATTTAGTTAAAAAGAAAAGGGGGAATTGTTGTATGCTTTACATTGGGTTCTAGTTCTCCCCCGCCAAGAGAATTAGATCAGTCCAGTTAATTTTGCGGGCCTGCTTGGCCCCGCCCCAAGGAACCCCGCCAGAGTTCTTGAGTTGGAGAGTAAGAGAGAGTGCTTGTGCCGCCACAAGGAGACAGCAGAGTTCTGTTTGGTGATTAGTTTGTCTTAGTTTATGAATCGTTGTTCCTGAATAAAGAAATACAGCTTCCCTGCCCAGCCGTTGTCTCCGCGTCTCTGTTACCCGCCTGTGAAGCCAGCTAGCCCGGCCAGCAGGAGCCACCGAAATTTTAACAACAGACGACATCAGTAACAACAACAATAATAACCACAACAATGGTAAACAACAAGGGCAACAGAAGGGAAAAAATAGTCATCTCTTGGAGCAGGAGTAGTGGATTCCTAGTGCAGTTACTGAGTCCCAGGGATAAACCTGGAGGCAAAAATCTAAACAAAAACAGAACAACAACAACAACCTGGAAGTCTCAGGAGACATTTTCTTATTTCTAGAACTCAAGAGGTATGAATAATGTATGAGAGGTAACTCTGGAAAAGTAGATGTGACCATACTTCTCAGAAGCCTTTTGTGCCATGCTAGGAATTTGAACTGTATGCATCAGCATACAAAAATTTTAATTGTGTAGGAAAGCCAGAATTATCCTGGTGTGTCAGACTAAGAGTGCTTTTCCTGGGGACTAGAGGCACAAACATGATCTGGTCAGACTTACACAATTGCACCACAAATATTTTTCCTGTTTTAGATGCATTTGATGCTATTGGTCAGCCATTAACTCATATGTCATTGTTTACTTTAATTGACCTCCAGAGAGAGAATCTTTGTTGTTGTTGTTGTTATCTTGTTCCACCCCACTTTCCCAATGAACTTGATATAGCACATATGTTTGAATAGCAATTGAACTGTATGAACTGCATCATTCAGAGATTTCAGTACAGTTTCATTCAGCCTAAGCTATCTCCAGCAGCTATACCTTTGGAAATGCAGGTTAGGAGGTGAATCCATATATTATTTTCCAAAAAGCTTAATGAAGTCCTGTTAATTTCATACATGGGGAAAATGAAGCAAGATCGGATAGTCCCTATGTCTTCTGTTTCCTGGTAGCAAGTCTTTCATCTTATGTGAAGTTATAAAGAGAACAATTTATAGCATCATATATTTTTTTATATTATTAGAAAAACAGCTGATTGCATACACACTAATGCTATGTTGTTATAAAGAGTCACTCAGCAAAGTTCAGGAAATCATTGTCTCAAGTGTAAGAGGACTTGAATCAGTAAGCAGTAAGCAGATATTGTTAATGAATTTAGAATATGGTGCTTGGCACCGCGGATAGAACTGTGTATATGATAGGCCTACTTTAATGATTCAGAACTGGGTTAAGTAGGTTTGTGGATATTTACATAATTATATTCATATTGTGGTAAACGATAATATAGTTTAAAGTGATAAGAGCTATGTAAATGCATCCCTTTGAATGTTTATTATATAATCAAGACCTGTGCCAACACATTTGTGTGTATGATCACAGTGATTCTTTCTAGTAGCCTAGATATGTTGATACTATTTTGCCCCACTTCATATATGAGAAATATGAGGTTTAGAGACTAGGTGTCTTGCCTAAGGTTACAATGAGCAGAGGAATCAGGAGTGAAAACCAGATCTTTATGGCTCTGAAGCATTCATTTCCATCTGTTCAGTCTACATTAAGGCATGGAACACAGAAGTGTGATTAATTCTATCTGGCTAAGTCAAGAAAAGCTTCACAGAAAAGGTGGTATTTAAATTATATTTTGACTGAGGAGTTGTGTATTTCTCGGGTGAAGATCAAGAAAGGAGCAGATAAGACAGAAGAAATAGCAGGAGAAAGGTTTGGAAGTGTTAAATATTAGTGAAATATGTGATCTAGGGGGATGACCCATGGTCAAATCTGAAGATGAAGAGGCCTCATCGACATGGGGATGAAAATAAAAGAGGAAGAGGGTGTTTGTTGCCATTGCCATGTGAAGATATAGATTATGAGCCATAAGGGATTTGGGAGCATAAGAGCGAATTACCTGATCAAGATTCAGTTTTTTTTTTTTTTGCAAGACTATGCTGGAGGTCTGTGGAAGATGAAGTGCAGGGATGCAAGCTAAGTAGCAGAGAGATCATTTTGAGTTGTTATGAAACCCAGAAAAATATATTAAAGACCTAATCTTAATACTAAGCCAATTTTTTAATACACAGAATGAGAATATTTTAATTTTTTACAAGAAAAAAACTAAATTCCCTTGAAATATCTTAACAATTCAGCTACTCAAGGTTAAATTGAAATGGCTTCAGTGCCTGAGTTGCAGGTAAGAGCTATCTCGAGGTTCATTATTCTGAGGTCTAGCTAGTTGTCCTCTTGTTTCTTCTGAAATCCCCACAGACAGAGAGAAAAAAAAATCTAAATTAGCATTCAAATGTATCCACCACAGGACATCAAACACCATTCAGTTTCTCTTTGGAAGAACAAGTATTTAAGTCCTAGAAGTTGCTGGGCATTTTTTTTTCTTTAAAATTTGTTGAGTAGGTTCCAGGAAGATGGCGGACTGAGAAGCTGCTAGCAGCGTGTCCTTCTGATCACATCTTCTGGAAACGGTAGAATTTTCTGCCTTTAGCAGGCCAGTCAATAAGGGGTCCTAGTGGTGACACAAAAGAGGTGACTATAATTTAATTTGGGTTAAGAATTAGAATAAAGGTGGCACGGACTAGCGGGCGGGCTGCTCCAGACTTCCCAGGCGGCGGCGGGCAAGGCGGGTGCTCCGGGCATTGTCCTCCGCCCGGGAAGGCGGCTCCTCCGCCGGTTGCAGAGCGCTGCTGGGCGGCCGGCAGAGGAGCCGCAGGTAGCACTATAGCTTGGGGGCTTTCTCTTGGGAGTCTCCAGGGACCACCGTGACCCTGAGGGCGGATCCAAAACTTCTTAAGTATAGCTCTCATTGGATCAAAAGACTTGGAGCTAGTTTTCATTTTTGAGAAATCCTTTAAAAAAGTCTGGAGGGGCGGGTTTCCCGGAAGATGGTGGAAAGAGAAGCTGCTAGGCGCTGAGCTCTGAACACATCCCCTAGAAACAGTAGGATTTTCTGCCTTTAGCAGGCCAGCCAATAAGGGGCCATAGCGGTGACACCAAGGAGGTGACTATAACTTAATTTGAGTTAAGAATTAGAGTAGGGGAAAAAAATTCTTTTTTCTTCCTTTTAATCTTCAAGCATACCCCCCCCCCCATAAACAGTCCCTGGGGACCAGCTCCTAGCAGGATACCCCACACCACTAGACAGGGTGCTTTTTTGAATTCACTGATACACATTTGGGAATTTCCTTGCACTGCTCTTTAATTACAACTCTTTTTCTTAGCTTCTCCCTTTTCTCTCTCTTATCTCTCTCTCTATTTTTTTTTAAATCTTGTCATACACTTCTTCCTTCTTCTTTGCCTTTCTGAATTTGTGAATTATTTTGGGGAAGAAATCTGACTCAGAGAAGACTCTCTATGTGTGTATCTCTGCTCTAGTTCCCTTTCCCCTCTTGTTACCCCTAGAATATACAGTGGATAGTAGATTTGCCTAACTGTCTATTCTTTCTGTCCTCTATTTTCTCTTTCTTCACTGGGATTTGGTTACTATTTTTTCACAGACTGGAGAAATTGCTTGGCTAACTGGTAATGATTAAACTACTTCAATACTTACTTCAGTTGCTACTGTAATTCCTGAGGTTGGTGAGTGCAATTGTCATAAAGGTATTTAGTACAGTGTTACTTGTACTCAAGACACAACAACTGAGGAACAACAGAGCATAAAAAAAAGAAACACATAAATAAAAAAATGGGTAGATCAAAAACAAATAAAACTGCTACAACAATGAATGAAGACAAGAGCCCAGAAGAAACTACAAATCAGCCAGAAGTAACAATAGATAAGAAAAGTATGCAAGCAATAATAAACTTATTAATCACAGAAATGAAAACAACATTGGAAGAAAGGAATGGCAGTATTAGGGAAACAACAGTTGAGACCCCCAAGGAAAATACTGATTTTCTTGAGGCAATTAGAGAAATGAAAGCTGAAATAGCTGTAATGAAGAAAGAAGCTGAGGCAAGGGAAAGCACACTAACAGAAGCAGAAAACAGAATTAGTCAGACAGAGGATGAGTTCGAGAAAACAAAGAAAGAGGTGAAAGAGCTTAAAAAGAGATTGAGAGACACTGAAAACAACAACAGAGACATATGGGATGATCTCAAAAGAAGTAACATTCATATAATTGGCCTGCCAGAGGAAGAAAGAGAGGAAGGGGATGCAAACATTCTAGAGGAAATAATAGAAGAAAACTTCCCAGACCTGAATAACAGAAAGGATATCAAGGTTCAAGAGGCCCAGAGAGTACCAAACAGAATCAACGCAGACCTGAAGACACCAAGACACATCATAGTCACAATAAGAAGAAGTAAGGATAAAGAAAGGATCCTAAAGGCTGCAAGAGAGAAACAAAAAGTCACATACAAGGGAAAACCCATAAGATTATCTGCAGACTTCTCCACTCAAACTCTAAAAGCCAGAAGGGAGTGGCAAGAAATCTGTCGAGCCCTGAATGAAAAAGGGTTTCAATAAGGATAATATATCCTGCTAGACTTTCATTCAAACTAGATGGAGGGATCAAAACCTTCTTAGAAAAACAACAGTTAAAGAAGGCAACCATCACCAAGCCGGCCCTGAAAGAGGTACTAAAAGACCTCTTATAATATAATCCCTCACTATAATACTTGCAATATATCAGAGCAAACAAATTTTTTTTAGAACAATGGCACTACATTAAATCCATAATATCAATAAATGTCAATGGCTTAAACTCACCCATCAAAAGGCACAGGGTGGGGGGATGGATCAGAAAACATAACCCAACCATATGCTGCTTGCCAGAATCCCATCTGTCACAACAAGATAAACACAGACTTAAAGTGAAAGGATGGAAAACTATCATACAGGCTAATGGACCACAAAAAAGGGCAGGAACAGCCATTCTCATCTCAGACACGATAGATTTTAAATTAAATAAAGTAATAAGGCAAGGGCATTACATAATGATTAGAGGATCAATCAGCCAAGAACACTTAACAATTATTGACACCTATGCACCCAACGAGGGACCATCTAAATACATTAAGCATCTACTGAAAGAATTTCAAAAATACATCAATAGTAATACAATAATAGTGGGAGACTTCAATACCCCACTCTCACACTTAGACAGATCAACAAAGCAGAGAACCAATAAAGATACAAGAGAATTGAATGAAGAGATCGACACACTAGACCTCTTGGACATTTTCAGACTCCTCCACCCCAAAAAACTGGAATACACCTTCTTTTGAAATCCACATAACTCATACTCAAGGATAGACCACATGTTAGGCCACAAAGACAGCATCAATAAATTCAAGAGCATTGAAATCATCCCAAGTATCTTCTCAGACCACAGTGGAGTAAAACTAACATTTAACAACAAACGGAAAATTATTAAAAGACACAGAATTTGGAAACTAAACAACATGCTCCTTAAGAACCACTGGGTCAGAGACTCACTCAAGCAGGAAATTCAAATGTTCCTGGAAACAAATGAAAATGAAGATACAACCTATCAAAATATTTGGGACACAGCTAAAGCAGTACTGAGAGGGAATCTTATAGCCATAACTCACATATTAAACACCAAGAAGAAGCTCAAATGAACGACCTTACTGCACACCTCAAGGACTTAGAGGAAGAGGAACAAAGGAACCCTAAAGCAACCAGAAGGTCAGAAATCACTAAAGTTTGAGCAGAAATAAACAACATCGAAAATTAAAGAACTATACAAAAGATCCATGAAGCCAAATGTTGGTTCTTTGAAAGATTAAACAAAATTGACAAACCCCTAGCCAGACTTACCAAACAAAAAAGAGAGAAGACTCAAATTAATAGAATTGTAAACGATGCAGGAGATATCACAACTGACACCACAGAAATCCATAGAATCCTGCGAAACTTCTATAAAGAACTTTATGCCACCAAGCTAGAGAATCTGGAAGAAATGGAACAATTCCTAGAAACCTATGCACTTCCAAAACTGAACCAAGAAGAACTACAAAATCTAAATGCACCAATCACAGACAAAGAAATTGAAACCGTTATTAAGAATCTCCCCAACAACAAAAGTCCTGGACCAGATGGCTTCACAAATGAATTCTACAAAACTTTCACGAAACAGTTAATACCCATACTTCTTAAGCTATTCCATAAGATTGAAGAAACAGGAATACTCCCTTCCACCTTTTATGAAGCCAACATCACTCTGATATCAAAAGCTGATAGTGACAGGAAAAAAAAAGGAAAACTACAGACCAATATCTCTGATGAACATAGATGCCAAAATATTAAACAAGATCTTGGCCAACCGGATACAGCAACACATCAAAAAGATTGTTCATCATGACCAAGTGGGATTCATCCCAGGAATGCAAGGCTGGTTCAACCTCCGTAAGTCAATCAATGTCATTCACCACATCAATAAAAGCAAAGTCAAAAACCACATGATTATCTCAATAGATGCAGAGAAAGCCTTTGACAAAATCCAACACCCATTCATGCTCAAAACTCTACAAAAAATGGGAATAGATGGAAAATTCCTCAAGATAGTGGAGTCTATATATAGCAAACCTACAGCCAACATCATACTCAATGGACAGAAGCTGAAAGCATTCCCCCTCAGATCGGGGACTAGACAGGGTTGTCCACTGTCATTGTTACTCTTCAACATAGTATTGGAAGTTTTTGCCATAGCAATCAGGCAAGAGAAAGAAATCAAAGGAATACAGATTGGAAGGGAAGAAGTCAAGCTCTCACTATTTGCAGATGATATGATAGTATACATAGAAAGACCTAAAGAATCCAGTAGAAAATTACTGGAAGTTATTAGGCAATATAGCAAAGTATCAGGCTACAAAATCAATGTACAAAAATCAGTGGCATTTCTTTATGCAAACACTAAATCTGAAGAATAAGACATCCAGAAATCACTCCCCTTTACTGTTTCAGCAAAATCAATCAAATACCTAGGAATAAAGTTGACCAAAGAAGTGAAAGACTTGTATACTGAAAAATATAAGTCGCTACTCAAGGAAATAGAAAATGATACCAAGAAATGGAAAGCTATCCCATGCTCATGGATTGGAAGAATAAATATCATCAAAATGAATATTCTCCCCAGAGCTATATACAAATTTAATGCAATACCCATCAAAGTTCCACCAAGCTTCTTTAAGAGAATAGAACAAACACTACAATCATTTATCTGGAACCTGAAAACACCTAGAATTGCCAAAACCATCTTAAGGAAAAGAAACAGAAATGGAGGCATCACACTCCCAGACCTTAAACAATATTATAAAGCCATCATCATCAAAACAGCATGGTACTGGAACAAAAATAGGCACACAGACCAGTGGAACAGAATTGAAAGCCCAGAAGTAAATACCAACAGATATGGGCATCTAATCTTTGATAAGGGGGCCCAAAGCATTAAATGGAAAAAGGAGGCTCTCTTAAATAAATGGTGCTGGAAAAACTGGGTTGAAACATGCAGAAGAATGAAATTGAACCACTTTATCTCTCCAGAAACAAAAATCAACTCCAAATGGATCAAAGACCTAGATGTCAGACCAGAAACAATCAAATACTTAGAGGAAAACATTGGTAAACACTTTCCCACCTACACCTCAAGGATATCTTTGATGAATCAAACCCAATTGCAAGGAAGACTAAAGCAGAAACAAACCAATGGGACTACATCAAATTGAAATGTGCTTCTGCACATCCAAAGAAACTACTAAACAAACAGAGAGACCCCTCACAGAATGGGAGAAGATCTTCACATGCCAGACATCAGACAAGAAACTAATCACCTAAATATATAAAGAGCTCAGCAAACTTAGCACCAAAAAAGCAAATGACCCCATCCAAAAATGGGCAGAGGATATGAACAAAACATTCACCTCAGAGGAGATCCAAAAGGCTAACAAACATATGAAAAACTGCTCTAGGTCTCTGATTGTCAGAGAAATGCAAATTAAGACAACACTAAGATACCACCTCACTCCTGTAAGAATGGCATACATCAAAAAGGACAGCAGCAACAAATGCTGGAGAGGATGTGGGGACAGAGGAACCCTTTTACATTGCTGGTGGGAATGTAAATTGGTCCAGCCTCTGTGGTGAGCAGTCTGGAAAACTCTCAGAAGGCTAGACATGGACCTTCCATATGATCCAGTAATTCCTCTCCTGGGCTTATACCCCAAGGACTCCATAACACCCAACCAAAAAGAGGTGTGTACTCCTATGTTCATAGCAGCACAATTCATAATAGCTAAAACCTGGAAGCAACCCAGGTGCCCAACAACAGATGAGTGGCTGAGAAAGCTGTGGTATATATACACAATAGAACACTATGCAGCTATACAGAACAATGAACTCACCTTCTCTGACCCATCTTGGACAGAGCTAGAAGGAATTATGTTAAGTGAACTAAGTCAGAAAGATAAAGATGAGTATGGGATGATCCCACTCATCAGTAGAAGTTGACTAAGAAGATCTGAAAGGGAAACTAAAAGCAGGACCTGATCAAATTGTAAGTAGGGCACCGAAGTAAAAGCCCATTGGTGAGGGGTAGACATGCAGCTTCCTGGGCCAGTGCGGGGTGGGAGTGTACGGGAGGGATGGGTCACAGTACTTTGGTGGTGGGAATGGTGTTTATGTACACTCCTAGCAAAATGTAGACATATAAATCAGTAGTTAATTAATATGAGAGGGGGAAAATCAATTGTATGTCTCAAAGTTCCTGAAAACACAAACTGAATCTTTTTAATATATAGGCTGTGTATTTGATATGTGGACTCTCTCAAAAGCCTAGACCAAGTAGATTAGAAGCATCCAATAGCACAGCTATATACAAGATACTGGATACTGTAGAGCAAACCATAACAAAAGGACTTTTCAAAGTTAACCCAATTACCAAATAATGTGATGATAACATTAACTATCGATTGTCTTTTTGAACCCTAAGACAGCAGGAACCTCACATCTCCACTATAGAGCCCCTACTTTCCCCAGTCCTGGAACCCTTGGATAGGGCCCACTTTCCCATATGCATCTCCCAATCCAAACCAAATAATATTGCATCCGCCGATCACAACCTAACCAACGCAACGATTGCCACCTCAACATTCTTCACCTCAGACTGTGTCCAGAGACTTAACGTGTGGAATGACAACCCTTCAGCTTCATTACTCGGGTGAGACCTTTCCTTTCATAGTATACTCTAATTTCATCTCAGGTGGTTCACTTTCTAACAAAGTCCCATAACCTAGATATACACAAGTTTCTGTGAGAGAGAGCTTATGTTCACAGGTACCCATAAACTACTGCAAAATATATACCTGAAAGCAGAAGTACGCTAGAGTTTGCAGTGAGTACCTCCCTAACACTTCCTCTCCACTATTCCAAGCTTGGGATCCATGATTGCTCAACAATTTGTTTGGCTTCGTATGTTAACTCTCTTTTCAATCACCAGGTTCCAGATGCCATCAGGATGCTGGCCAGGCTTCCCTGGATTGAAGACCCCACCAATGTGTCCTGAAGCTCAGCTTCCCCAGAGACACATCTTACTAGGGAAAGATAGAGGCAGACTGGGAGTATGGACTGACCATTCAACGCCCATGTTCAGCGGGGAAGCAATTACAGAAGCCAGACCTTCTACCTTCTGCAACCCTCAACGACCCTGAGTCCATGCTCCCAGAGGGCTAGAGAATGGGGAACCTATCATGGGAGGGGGTGGGTTATGGAGATTTGGTGGTGGGAGTTGTACGCCTTCTACCTCATGTTTTTGTTCATTAATCCTTTCTTAAATAAAAAATTAAAAAAAAATAAATTAAATAAAATTTGTTGAGTATTGACTAGATATCAGGCACTACTCTACACTTAATCCATGACTTTAAAGTTATTTTTACAATGTGTGGATATACTGATTTTGTTAGAAATTAACCTTGAAGGGATATGGAAATAGAAAATTGTCTATAACTAGGATAAGAAGGTTGGGTGGATACAGACACTAGAGTGGTGACCAATACAAACAAAGTCTATTTTCAGACGGTTCGCCAAATAACAAACTTGGGATTTCAAAGGACAGTGCCTTGACTTTGAGAAGAAACATCTGAAGTTGGAAGAAACATAGGCCCCAAATCTCCTTTTATTGATATTCTTACCAGAGTTTACCTAATTCTTCATGCAACCTCATTTGTTATCTACTTGTTTACCCAAGCCACTGCTTAGTTGTTGTTATTTATTTTTTTCTGGTTTACTATTCAAGTTTTTCTCCACATGTAGCAAATTTTTGACCCACCTATTACTATGCTATGCAATTCACATTTTGCTCTTGGTTATTTAAGCTTTCCACTAAATATTGTGGCTGGGTGATCTGGTCCCAGGATCCTCATGAAAGCAGAAAACCCCTGATTCTTGTATACTACTGAGTATTTTATCTTGTTGATCATTTCATATTATTTTTCCTAAACAATAATCAGCTCAGGATCTCAATCACAATATTGCCACTAATAGAAATATTTTACACATACTTTTGTGAAAATCAAAGTGGTTTTCACAAAGATTATATGCCCCTAAAATGATGCAACCCTAAAATATGTTTAGAAGGAATGATTAATAAAGCCCACATAGTGGCAAAAAGTTGAAGCTATCCTTTATGTTTAACCTGTGACTTTAATTTTCTTCTACAATGTAGAATATATTTAGTTTTATTATCAAGTAAACTAGATAGGAACAGAAAATGGAACATACCCTAGAATTGACATGAGAAGTTTGGGTGAATACAGACATTCACTAGTAACAATGTAGTATTTCACAGAACTGACCATAAGGTCCCTCTTCATTTCTGGAGAGGAACAGCTATGTATCTGGGTATTGGACAAAGTCTCAGCAGATGGAGGAGTTGATTCTGTGTCACAGTAAAGTGTAGGTCCCTTAGCCAAGACCTCTTAATTGGCAACTAGTCAGCTGGGGATTGGAGTAGCCTCTCATCAAGGGAAGACAAACTATCATCGATGGGCCATCTGCTCCACTTCCTCAGTAATGGTACTTGTTTAGTTCTTACCTTTAGAACCTGCTTATCCCGATGAGATAAACAATATGTTTGAAACACCAGAGATGCTGTGAAGCTTAGCAGAGAAATCATGTTTTATGAAGTATCATCCTGTGCCACCATCTGCAGAGAATCACATTTGACCATCCTTGGGGACTACTCCATTATCCAAGGATTCTGATTTCATCCATTGAAATTTTTCATTTTCCCCCTTGAGATTAGGATAATACACATATTGCTATCTCTTAAGTGGTAAGTGGGTTGTCCATGGAAAGAAGTCAGTTAGTGGAGGGAGATATATTATTTAATGGGACTGTGAAACAGAAAATGAAACTGTCTCATAACCTAATAAGAGTTTGTGAAATTGTTTCTCATCTCTTACAAGCTAATAATTCAGATCTGTGAACTACCATGCTTCATGATTACAGAGCCACTGAGTTAGTCTAGAGAAATACATCATAAAAATAATTTTGGTCATTAGTTCATAATTTAAGATATCTAGAACTTTTTACTCAAAATGCTTTAATGAGATGAATACTATTTAATACTGATGACAAACACATTTTGTCATTTTAATACACATTTGTATATATTTGAGGGGTGTTTTTCTAACATAGCTACAGTCTTATTTAATCATTTTTATATCTAACAAAATAACAGGAATTTGTAGTAGCAAATTAATCCATATTAAAAACTCCAGTGGTTTCTAGAATTTATTTTATAAGGTTAACTCATTTCATGTAGTTACTATGTCTCTTAAGCATCTTTCCACATCTCAGTCTAGAATCTTCCTGGTATTTTTGTCTTCACATGCTATAGACTTGTTGAAGAAACTGTTATTATAATTTATATATTATAGAATTTTTGTGCTCCATGTTATTAAAGAATGAACTTTGACATAAGAACTGATTAGGTCATATTAACTTTAGTAAGTTCTTTTATGAAACTTCATAGATGATACTGTATACTTCTGTTAAAACTTTGTATATATATATATTTATAAAAAAGCTAAATAATTAGTGAACACCATATATTTTCTAATAGTGCTAGTTGTATATTCAGAAAACATGATTGATAGAGTGTTATACCTTGTAAAATAACAAATTCTAATTATGCTCTGTAGACAAATTGCCACTCCTTCACTATAAAAATGTTATGATCTATGATAACTTGGTTTCAATCTTTCCCCATGTACTTTTCTTCCTTTTAGTAAGGCATTGGAGTTAGATACCACCATATGTTACAGGGATGCTAATTACTCCTGTGCCAGTCTTTTAGTAGCCAGAACTAGTCAATGTATATTTTTATAGTGAGAAATAGTATGATTTTTTGCATTGGGTACAGATGTGGAGCCATGGTGAAATAATTGCAAACAAACTTCTCTCTTTTAAGACAAATATATCAAGAACAGTAAACTGCAGAAAAATTTTAGAAGAGCATAGCCTGTTTTTCTTTTCTTTCTGGTTTAGTTGATATGGCAGAGATTTATTTATTTATTTATTATTGGATAGAGACAGAATAATTGAGGGAAGAAGGAGATAGTGAGAGAGACAAAGAGGCACCTGCAGCCCACTTCACCACTCATGAAGCTTTCCCCCTGCAGGTGGAGACCAGAGACTTGAACCCAGGTCCTTGCATACTGTATTTTTGTGTGCTTAACTGGGTGTACCACCACCTGGCCCTGGGCAGAGAGAAATTAAGGGGAAGTAGATAAAGAGGGTGAGAGAATAATAGACACCTATAGACCTTTTTCACTGCTCATGAAGCTTCCTACTTGCAGGTGGGGAGCGGGAGCTTTGAATCCAGGTTCTTAGAGTAATGTGTTCACTCATTCCAAGTGTGCCACCACCTGGCCACATACACATGTATTCTTTGAAGGTGAGTGAAAGCACATAATGTCTGGTCGGTATAGGGAAGATGCAGCCTATATATCACATACATCCTATTAAGGTGTGACACTTGTCAACCACCAATATTGTTAGCAGTGTTTAGTTGCTCAGAGACAGTGGAGAGACCGTTGACCCTTAAATCCCAGCTTCAGAGTGCTTCCCTCGGCCTACGGTGCTGAACTGTCCACAGAGACTCACACCTGAAGAGAAAAAAACCATCTCTGAAAGTTTCTAAACTGGATCTACTGACCTCAGTATTTTACAGATGGTTTCTTTGTTATGAAATTTATAAATTCTTTCCTTTATTGACTCGATTTCTAAGAAATATTTCTCTATTCCTAACAAAGGATTTCATCCATGTTTTTTTTTTCTTGCTGTGTATGTGGTTTCTTATTCTGCTTCATTTGATATTCATACAGGTGTATGGTGTGAAAAACAGATTTAGCTTTATCTCTTCCCATATGGCTCTTCACTTGGCAAAAAACTATTTATTAAATGTCTATTTTAGGTTTCCATTTCTGGATAGAATGAACTAGCTTGTTTACTGATAGAGAGTAGAGTACACATTATAATATTAATTTAAACTGCATCATTTGTTATTATTTGAGCTATCTGAGATATTATATACTTCAAGATTTATTGGCCCTGGAGAGAGCAGGGAGATGCATTTGAGATGAACCAAGTTTGCTTGCTTGCTTTTTTTTTTTAATGTTGAGGAATGTATGATGTATAAATGCCCAGGGCTGAGAGGCCAAGAAGATCTGGAGTTCATAATTGCATGAGTTTCAATAAATGTATACTGTATTGTAACTGTTATGCAAACAATAATCAGAACTTTTATCCTGGAAAAATTCATCATATTTCCTTTATTATTCACATTGACATCTAGATTGGCTCATTTCTTTTTGAACTCTATAATTAAGTATACCATTAACTATTAGGCTTTTCTAACATTACTCACTTCTTTTTTCTTTTTTTGCCTCTAGGATTATCACTGTGGCTCAGTGCCTATACTAAGAATCCACTGCTCCTGGCAGCTATTTTTCATTTTTTTTTATTGGATAGGACACAGAGAGAAGTTGAGAGGGGAGGGAAAGTTAGGGAGAAAAACAGACACTTATAGACTTGCTTCACCACTTGTGAAACGCCCCCTCGTGGGGAGACGATGTTTGAACCAGGACCCTTCTGTGGGTCCTGGGTACAATGTGGACTTAGCCTGGTGCTCCACTGCCTGACCTCCCTATTACACATTTCTATGCAAAAATGTGTAATGTCTTTTACAACGATCTAATAGTTGTCTGAGTTATGGGACAACTTGTATCCCTAATACTACTATTACTAGCCACTAGGGTTATTGCAGGGCCTTAGTCTAAGTACCTCCATGGCTCTACTGCTTCCAGTGGCCATCATTATCTTTGTCTTTTTGAAAGAATGTAAGAAGGAGTTGGGTGGTAGTGCAGTGGGTTGAGTGCAGATGGCGCAAAGCACAAGGACCGGCATAAGGATCCTGGTTCGAGCCCCCAGCTCTCCACCTGCAGGGGAGTCGCTTCACAGGCGGTGAAGCAGGACTGCAGGTGTCTATCTTTCTCTTCTCCTCTCTGTCTTCCCATCTCTCTCCATTTCCCTCTGTCCTATCCAACAACAATGACATCAGTAACAACAACAATAACTACAATAATAAAAAAACATTGAAAAAAAAGACTTTAAAGAAAAAAGAAAAGAAAGAGTGTAAGAGACAGAGAAGGGGTAGGAAGAGGAGGAGGAGGAGCAGGAAGAAGAGCAGGAGGAGGAGGAGAAAAGAGAAGGCACCTACATCTCTGTTCCACCATTTGTGAAGCTTGCCTCCTGCCCTTAGGTGGGGACTGGGGGCTTTAACCTGTGACCTTGTGTATGGTAATGCATGTGTTCGACTGGGTGAACCATCACCTGGCCTATCTGCCTGCCTTATTTAATTATCACCTATCTGAGGTTATACCTTTTTTTTTTGTCTTTGTGCCTCCCTGTTACTCATACTTTTTAAAAATTATTATTAGTGATTTGATATTGATAGACAAAACTAAAAGATTTAAGGGGCATATTTTCACACCACACTCACCACCAGACTTCTGTGATCCCATCCTTCAGCCATACTAATTCTCATAACGTTTGAATTACAGTTGGGTTGTTTTATCTGTGAATGTTTGTAGGCTTTGACTATATCCCACATATGGGTGAAATCATCTGGTAATTATCTTTCATCTCTTTCCTAACTCCACTAAGAGTAATCATCTCCAGTTCTATCCATTTTATCCTGAGAATTCAAATATCATCTTTTCTAATTGCAGGGTAGTATCCCACTGAATATAAGTTCCCTATTTCTTTTTCGAGTCCTTCAGTGGTCATGTAGGTTGTTTTGATACTCTTTTGATTGTGAATAATGCAGCCATGTATGTATTCTGCCCATACTATTATAGGCAGAGTTTGATCAAACCATCCTTCTATTCTAGTTTAGCATAGTTTCTATTCCACAGTAGCTGATCAGTATATGAGAGAATGGACTATATGACTGTTTTTTAATTTATTTTTTTATTTAAGAAAGGATAAATTAACAAAACCATAGGGTAGAAGGGGTACAACTCCACACAGTTCCCACCACCCAATCTCCATATCCCATCCCCTCCCCTGATAGCTTTCCCATTCTCTCCTGCTGGGAGCATGGACCCAGGGTCATTGTGGGTTGCAGAAGGTGGAAGGTCTGGCTTCTGTAATTGCTTCCCCGCTGAACATGGATGTTGATTGGTTGGTCCATACTCCCAGTCTGCCTCTCTCTTTCCCTAGTAGGGTGGGTCTCTGGGGAAGCGGAGCTCCAGGACACATTGGTGGGGTCTTCAGTCCAGGGAAGCCTGGCTGGCATCCTGATGGCATCTGGAACCTGGTGGCTGAAAAGAGAGTTAACATACGAAGCCAAACAAATTGTTGAGCAATCATGAACCCAAAGGTTGGAATAGTGGAGAGGAAGTGTTGGGGGGGGGGGGTACTCACTGCAAACTCTGGTGTATTTCTGCTTTCAGTTATATATTTTGCACTTGTTTATGGATACGTGTGAGCCTATGCTCTGTCTCACAGAACCTGGTGTATATCTAGGTTTTGGGACTTTTGTAATTCCTGGGATGGAATTAGAGAATGCTATGAAAGGAAAGGTCTCACCCGAGTAATGAATGGCTCTGTTTTTAATATCTGATCACTTGTAACTATGGCACTGTTACTCCACTATTGAATTCACTCTACTTAGAATTTCCTTTGAACAAATCTTCAAATGTGTTGTCTTCATTTGATCTATTGTTTCATGTTCCAACATTATAAGGGTCAACTCACACCAGATTAATTAAGCAAAAGTGTATACTGATTGGCATATTACTTGGTTATGTCTTAGTTGCCAAGGAAGTAAGGAGAAAGAAATGGGTATCTCATGCCCAATGCTTCTAGGACTAGTCATCAAAACCATAGACATCTGTCTATATCCCACAGTTGAGCTGCTCAAGTTATAAAACTGTTCTCATCATTTTTTTTCCTGAATTGTCTTTAAAAAAATTTTTTTTACTTATTATTTATTGGATAGAGACAGAGAGAGATCAAGTAGGATGGGGAATATAGTGAGGAAGAGAGACACCTGCCACACTGCTTCAACACTTGTGAAGCTTTCCCCTTACAGATTGGGACTGGAGACCTGAGCCTTTGTCCTTATGCATTGTAATATGTGTTCTCAACCAGTTGAGCCACCTCTGCTCTCTCTTTGTTTTCTAATTATAGAAAATTAATATTCCTTTACTTGTATCTATTGCCTATTTATTTTTCATATTGTATGTTCTGTATATAGATTCATCAAAAAAGTAAGTACCTAGTATCAAGAATTATGTCTCTGTACTTCTTAAACTTGCTTTATGATTAAAGTACACTTTTATACACAACAGATACAAGATGTATAATGAAAGGTAATAAGTCTCTAGAACATAATAACAAACAGATCCAATTTCTCAGGTACTTGATAACATACATTGATACTTATAAAAATTAATAGTAATAACTACTCTTGTTAGAAGAGCAAAAGGTATTAAGATCAACATTAAGGGGAAAATATGTATAAAAAATGAGAAGAAGCAATAGAAGCAAAGCTCTGTTATAAGAATGTTCTATAACTGAATTGCCATGCTTAAAGGAAAAGTTTAGAAAAACATGATAGACTTCACTTATGGAGAACTCAGTTTTCTTAGCAAATGGATTCAGTAATTGGAATTTTTGTTCCTCCTTTTCCTCTGAGAGTGTGTGAATGAGAGTTAATTAATGTGGTGAAATTGTGCAGTATCTTTGAAAATTGTGAGTTGTTAAAGACCCAATTTGCTCTACATCTATATAATTTGGGTGATCCTACGGGAGTGGGTAAAGAAGATCCAGGTCTACTAGATCTATTTCCTCTGAGATCTCAGTTCCCATACTTAAGATTACATAACTAGGAAATAAACAAAATAGAAGAGGGCAAATAATACAGATTAATAGATAATGACCTCCAGTTTAATTGCATAGTTTTGTGCATAAATCTCACGTGGTAGGCTCTAGGGGAAACCTGCAAATTTATATACTCAAAATGAATTCTACCATCCCATGTCTCCATTCACTTCTTTACTTTTTTTCTTCTCTCTCTCTCTTTTTTTTCCAGCAGTTATCCAGTAACTATTTCTGAATAATAAGCTATCCTAAACTTAGCAATGCAAAACTACTGTTGTGAAATGATTGCAAATTCTGTGGGATGGGAATTAAGTCAAGATATTACAGGGCTTGCTTGTCTTTTTTTTTTTCAACTCTGGCTTGTTGTGATGAGAGGGATTGAACCTGGGACTTCAGAGCCTCAGGCCACAGAGTCTGTTTGCATAACTATTATGCTATCTCCCCAGCCCCAGGAGTTGCTTGTCTTTATGATAGACCAATTTCATATTGTTGAGGCAAGTGGAATAGTAGGTACAAATATCTAAAAGCTTCATAACTCATATGTCTGCTGTCTTGTTTGGGGAGACTCAAGACTGAGCTTAGCTGTCTCTGGTCTCCACAACTTTTCTGAGCATTCTTATGGCTAGATTCTAAGGGGAGGGGTGGAATTTAAAACTAAGCATTCGAAGAGAGTGAGGCAGTATATTCATGATTTATGATGCAACTACCACATGAGTGACATATTGATTATTGTTATATTACCTTTAAAGTAGTCACAAGCATCCCAATTTTCTGTGAGGAGAATATAGATGCCACCTTTTGATGAGAGAGATGTCAAAAGATTTTGTATGTTTAAAAATAACCACTATTTTTAAGTCCGACGGCAGTGCTGTGGGTTAAGCGCACGTGGCAGGAAGCACAAGGACCAGCTTAAGGATCAAGGTTCAAGCCCCAGGCTCCCCACCTGCAGGGGAGTCACTTCACAAGTGGTGAAGCCAGTCTGCAGGTGTCTATCTTTCTCTCCCCCTCTATGTCTTCCCCTCCTCTCTCCATTTCTCTCTGTCCTATCCAACAACGACAACATCAATAACAGCAACAATAATAACTACAACAGTAAAACAACAAGGGCAACAAAAGGGAATAAATAAATAAATAAATATTAAAAAATGACCACTATATACATTTTGCTTTAAAAAGCAAAGAAAGGGGTAGTCGGGCAGTAGTGCAGCGGGTTAAGCACAGGTGGCACAAAGTGCAAGGACTGGCATAAGCATCCCGGTTCGAGTATTTGCAGGGGAGTCGCTTCACAAGTGATGAAGCAGGTCTGCAGGTGTCTTTTTTTCCCCCTCTCTGTCTTCCCCTGCCCCTCTCCATTTCTCTCTGTCCTATCCAAGAGTGACGGCATTAATAATAAGTACAACAATGAAACAAGGGCAACAAAAGGAAATAAGTAAATAAATAAATATAAAAAGCAAAGAAATTACAGTATTATATTAATGTTTTACAGATTTTTTCAGAGAAAACCTGAAGAACCATTATTTAAAGTCCTGGACTGATAAATCTCTAGGTTAGACTATGCTAATTAATCATTTACATAATATTTGGAAGTGGGGAAAAAAGGTAATTTTTAAAAATATGACAGTGGTGTAAAGATGAACAAAAAATTCTTAATTCATTTGTACAGTCAACTGAGTTCATTAGTATATTTTCTCTAATTGTCTACAGCTTTTAGACTTTCTAAAACCTAGCCCTCTTCCCCCATCCCCAACACTTTCATAGCTCTGTAAACACTAGTTCTCTATACCAAATATTTATTTTTAAAATAACTAGCAAAAATCTCATATTTTTCCCAAATGACTCTTAGAAATATGTAGTTAATTTACATATGGAATCAGTGAATTAATTTTTTAGGTATCAGTCTCTTTTTTGTTGTCACTGTCACATGTCTCATCATTTTCTCTGATAGATTTTTCTCAGATAGAAAGAGAAATAGGGAGAGAGGGAAAAAAACAAATTACCATACAAAAGCTTCCTCCAATGTAACGGAGTGAGAATGACAGAGTGGGTTTACTATCCAGGTGAGCTCTTTTGCCAGCCTGGTAACAGTTTTTAGTGGTCAGATATATTTCATTTGTGTATGGATAAACATCTTATTATTATTATTATTATTAGCCCCCATGGTTATCGCTGGGGCTGAGTGCCTGCACCAAGAGTCCATTGCTCCTGGAGGCCATTTTTTTTTTTTTTTCCATTTTGTTGCCCTTGTTGTTTTTGGATAGGACAGAGAAAAATTGAGAGAGGAAGGGGAGACAGAGAGGGGGAGAGAGAGATAAACACCTGCAGACCTGCTTCACAGCTTATGAAGCGACCATCCCCCCCAAAGGTGGGGAAGGGGGGGGTTCAAACCATGATCCTTATGCTGGTCCTTGCGCTATGCACCATGTGGGCTTAACCCACTGCGCTACCACCCAGTTCCCCCATCACCTTATTTTGTATTGGAAGTCTCCAAATAATTATTTAAAGTTTAGAAATATTTTTAAATTATTAATTTAAGTCAGATACTTTTAAATAAAAAGTGAAAAGGAGTGGTCTGAGAGGTGGTGCAGTGATAGGGCTTTGGACTCTCAAGCAGGAGGTGCCAAATTCAGTCCCTGGCAGCACATGTACCAGAGTGATATCTGGTTCTTTCTCTCTCCTCCTATCTTTCTCATAAATAAATAAAATCTTAAAAAAAAAAAGTGAAAAGGGGGGTCAGGTGGTAGCCTAGTGGGTTAAGCACATGTGGTGTGAAGCACAAGGATTGGCATAAGGATCCCGGTTTGAGCCCCCGGTTCCCCAACCTTCAGGGCAGTCTTTTCACAGGCAGTGAAGCAGGTCTGCAGGTGTCTATCTTTCTCTTCCCTCTCTGTATTCCCCTCTCTCCATTTCTCTCTGTCCTATCCAACAACGAAGGACATCAACAACAACAATAATAACCATAACAAAGCTACAACAACAAGGACAACAAAAGGGGAAAAAAAGTGAAAAGGAGAAAATATGATAACAACCCATTTTTGCTTGAAATGCTGCAAGCACAAAGAAAATCTAAGTAATCTAATAAATGTATTTTTTCATTATTCCTTTAATGGGAAAGATATACAGAAAGACAGATACAGGGAGAGAGAGAGACAGAGAGAGACAGAGAGAGACAGAGAGAGAGAGAGAGAGAGAGAGACCAAAACATTGCTCAGCTTTGATTTATGGTGGTGTTGGGGCTTGAACCTGGTTCTTTGGAGCCTCGGGCATAAAAGTCTTTTTGCATAACCATTATGCAAACATTTCCACATATATAAGTGCCAAAGGGCTATAATCTGTACCACCAAACAAACTATAATAAATGTTTGGGGTTAAACAGTGGCACATGACATTTGAAATAGTAAAGAAAATGTATTCTGATTTAGTTTATTTTGTCCTTTTTGCTATTTTTTTCCCCATTAAGTGTGTTTATCAGAGTGTCTGTGTACATTACATTCAAAAGTATCAATATCTATAATACTGCTCACACATCTTTATGGAATAAATAGTAGTAAAATAATATATATAGTCACTAATTGTATATTCAATTTAATATACAAATAAATGACTAGTGCTACATAAGTCAAAGAAATTAAGCATAATATCTGCTCCTAAAGATGTTGTTATTTTCTTTCTAGGAATCTCAATGAATCTAAGAACATGCCTTAAAAAAGTTATAGTCAAGTTTTAATTTAATAGAGAGTTAGTTAATGCAGAAATAATTTTGGGCAAAATGATCCCAAATATTTGAACAAAAAAAATTAAAGTTAGCACATTATTCTTGATTTTCTTTGTATCTAAATCCCCTAGAGGCAGACTGTTGAAATATTTTATTACATATATTTTTGTTTTTCCATTGGTTTATAATACTACATACATCTTGTGAGTATAACTTCATTCTTCCGTAAGTATGTGGGACTTACCACATTCATCACCAAAGTCTTAGTACCATTCCCATTATTACATTGACTCTCTTTATTCTTTCCACAAAATTTCCCTTATTCTCCCTCTGAAAACAACCATATTTTTCACACAGTAAATTGTTATAGTTATCTTTTGTTTATGTGTTTGCTTTGATTATTTATAGTCTATTTATATGAAAAAGCATCTGGTAATTGTCTCACTTTCTGCGTTATTTTGCTTGTCATAATTTCCAGTTCTGTCCTGATGGAAAAGGACCTTAACTCTGAGGGTGAGAGTGTTTTGCAGACTCTAATCATGAGGAAGTTAAGAGGTTAAATCCATGAGTCAACAACTATAGAGTAATCTATTAATCTTTCAAATAAAATTATTTCATGGGAGTCGGGCGGTAGTGCAGTGGGTGAAGCACAACCGGTGAAGCGCAAGTGGTGCAAAGTGCAAGGAGATGCTTAAGGATCCTGGTTCGAGCCCCCGCTCCTCACCTATGGGGGGGTGGGGAGGGTCGCTTCACAAGTGGTGAAGCAGTTCTGCAGTTATCTGTCTTTCTCTCCCCCCTCTGTCTTCCCCTCCTTTCTCCATTTTTTTCTATCCTGTCTGACAACAAGGACAACAATAATAACTACAACAATAAAAAAAAAGGGCAACAAAAGTGAATAAATGAATAAATAAATTTTTTTAAAAATTCATATTTTAACAGTCAATTAGCACTACGTTGAATATTTACTATAACTCATTAGTCCAGTCCTTTGTTAATGGCACTTAAATTGTTTTCATGTCTTGGCTATTGTGACTAACACTGCTATGATATCTTCTTGAATTAGTAGTAAATTCTTTGGATTAACAGCCAGGAATTGTAGAGTTAGGAGATACAGGATTTTCTTTTTTAGTTTAAGGGCTCTCCAATACCATTTTCTATAGACATTGCACCATCATAACCAACAATGTATCCACCTTTTCCTTTTTGCCAATAAATGTTTCCCGTCTCATATATATGCCATTCTCACATGTGTGGAGTGGCTATAGGATTAAACATTGAGGACATCCACAGTAGTCATAAATAATTTAGCGTGGATAACTACGAGGAGAATTTCATCACAAGTACAAATGAAACTAACAGAGTAAGTGTGTGTGTTTATGTAAATTTTGTAATAACTAAAGTTGAGTAAAATAAAGTATTAAAAACCAGCTGTGGGCTGGGAAGACAGCATAATGGTTATGCAAAGACTTTCATGCCTGAGGCTCTGAGTTCCCAGGGTCAATCTACAGCCTCACCCATAAACCAGAGTTGAGCAATACTTGATCTTTCTTAGTCTTTCTCTCTGTACTCTCTCATTAAAATAAAATAAAGCATTTTTATGTTTTCTTTTAGTAATTTAAAAAATTACAAGATAATAGGGGTACAACTTTGCACCATCCCACCACCAGAGTTCTGAATCCCCATTCCCTCTATTGTTAGCTACAGCAGTTCTTCCAAGGTGCAGATATGGGTCAACTATTATTTCTAAAACTATCTGTGTATATTTGTATGTTATTTTGCCTTTTTTTTTGGGGGGGGTCCCATATTCTTTTCAAAGTCACATATATACCTATTATTACATCCAAATGCCCATCCCTTTTTCCTCCTATTTCTCCGGGTCCTGATAAAGTTGGAGTTAAGAGTCCTCTGGTCATCTTTTCTCTGTCATTTCTCTCCCATTGGGAGTATGGGTCAAAATTGTTTCTGAGGTACAAAAGGTGGGAGTTCTGTCTTCTGTAATTGCTTCTCTACTGGACATGGGCGATAGCAGGTCGATCCATAACCCCAGCCTGTTTCTGTCTTTCTCTAGTGGGGCAGGGCTCTGAAGCAATGAGGTTCCAAGAGACATTTGTGGTGAGGTTGTCTGCCTAGGGAAGTCAGGGTGGACTTATGATAGCACCTGCAACTTGGTGACTGAAGGACAGAAAGATATAAAGCTGGACAAAATGATTAGTGAACAGGAAACAAAAAGTTGGAGTAGAGCAGATAAGAATAGGGATCTTAGGGTAAAAAAGCTAGGATGTCCATTCTAGACATGTTTCTAGGAGTCAGGTTTTTTTTTGTTTTTTTTTGCTTGAGTTTGATAGCTAACATGGAGTTGGAGAAAAATATTATCTGCAAGGATGAGATGAGGACATTGGACTAGAGCAGAGTAAGTCCCATTCTTGAAAAAAAAATCTGTGAATAAAAATTAACTGTTGCGCACATGGCGCAAAGCGCAGGGACCAGCGTAAGGATCCCGGTTCGAGCCCCCGGCTCCCCACCTGCAGGGGAGTCGCTTCACGGGCGGTGAAGCAGGTCTGCAGGTGTCTATCTTTCTCTCCCCTCTCTCTTTGTCTTCCCCTCCTCTCTCCATTTCTCTTTGTCCTATCCAACAACAAAGCAATGTCAACAATGGCAATAATAACTGCAACGAGGCTGCAACAACTAGGGCAACAAAAAAGGGGGAAAATGGCCTCCAGGAGTGGTGGATTCATGGTGCAGGCACCGAGCCCAGCAATAACCCTGGAGGAAAAAAAAAAATTAACTGTTTACCTCATCCAGCTGATCCAGGGATATATATATCACAAGAGCCTGTGAAACCTCTGAGTCCTTATTGTTCTGAGCTCAAGTTAATGGCCACAGCTGGGAATACTGCAGGCTACATTCAAAAAATAGAAGGAGAAGGAGGAGGAGGAAGAGGAGGAGGAGGAGGAGGAGGAAGAAGAAGAAGAAGAAGAGGAAGAAGGAGAAGAAAAAGAGGAGGAGAAGGAGGAGGAGAAGGAAGAAGAAAGGAAAGAAAGAAAGGAAGGAAGGAAGGAAGGAAGGAAGGAAGGAAGGAAGAAACCAGTAGCACTAAGGATGTCCAAAGAATATAGCTGAATAGAAAAATTTAACCCTGGTGACTATGTTCCTTTATGAGCTTCTAAATGTCTGAATTTGAACCAAAGATATTTCATGTCCAACAACTGATTTTTTCATATTTTTTAGAAATTCATTCAGGAGATGAATCTCTCTAACTAGACTTACAGTGATAGAAAAAAACAGAGTAATGTTTATTTATTTATTTATTTATTTATTTACTTGTTTTTACATGTTGAGTGAGATAAGCTCAAAAGAGAAAGACCAGTACAGAATGATCTTACTTATTGGCAGAACTTAAGAACAAAGAATGGTAAGAGAAAACAAAGTGAAACTTGAACTGGGTAAGATTTATACTGTAATGAGAAATTCTGTTTCTTTTTTTTTTTCACTTTTTAAAAATATTTATTTATTTGATGGAGACAGCCAGAAATTGAGAGAGAGGGGGAGATAGAGAGAGAAGACAGAGAGATACCTGCAGCACTGCTTCACCACTTGTGAAGCTTTCCTACTGCAGATGGGGAGCAGGGGCTTGAACCTGAGTCCTTGCGCACTGTAACATGTGCACTCAACCAGGTGTGCCACCACCCAGCCCCATTTTGGTTTCTTTTAAAAATTTTTTTTATTAACTTTGTTTATTTATTGGATAGAGACAGCCAGAAATTAAGAGGAAGGGGGAGATAGATAGATAGATAGATAGATAGATAGATAGATAGAGACTTCAGCACTCGTGAAGCTTTCCCCTTGCAGGTGAAGCCTGGGGGCTTGAACCCTGTTCCTTGCACATTGTAACATATGTGCTCAATCAGGTGAATTACCTCCTGGCCCTGTGAAATTTGGTTTCTAAATAGATGGGTATGCTTGTGTTAACTGCTTTCCTTATTGTGGGAAAAGTGATGTAGGAAGTCAATCTATAATCAGAAGACACTTTGGTATGTGTGGAATAGGAGTAAGTGGTATAATCCAATAGACTGAAGTTTAAAGGTATGATAGCATTGGGCTTTCAAGCAATACAAAGGAGAAATACGTATCTGTATTTGCCAGATCTTTAGGGTATGATCTTCCCTCAGTGAAGCTAACTTGGGCCACATTTATTAACTCCATGTTCATAAATAACACAAATTTATAAAAGTTTCCCCTTTGAATTTTATCTCTCTGGTTTGGGCAAATGTTAGAAGGAATTATATGAAATTTAAGATATTTTTAATGATTTTAGTCAAACTGCAGAGAGGAAAAAGGTAGGAGTTTCCTGGGGGTCAAGGTAGTATAAGGAGGTTATAATTTCAGCAGTTTTGACCTGAAGGAAGACTGATGAATCAAGTCTCCAGGGACAAGCATCAAGAATGCCAGAATTGCTTAAAGCTAGGGGCAACACAGCCTTGGGATGGTAGGCAGTTAAGATGTAAGAGGTTTTGACCTGAAGCAATAGAGACAGATGTAGGGAAAAACCCATTTCTGCTTGAGAGTAATGGGAAACTTGAGAGTAAAAAAAAATTGTGAAAACATCTTATAACTTGGGCATAACAGTCCAAGTTAAAAAAGAAAGCAACACACACACACACACACACACACACACACACACAGGAAAAAAAAAAAACTTTAGTAGACTAACATCTGTAAGATTTTGGTTAAAACTGATTTTCAATCTCTAAATAATTGGGACCATTTCTAATAGTCTAATAAACTGGACTTCATATTTCATTCATAATATTATTTCATTCATAATAGTTTATGCATTGGACCTGCAAAGGAGCAAACACCTTGTTCAGAACTGGCGTACAAGACTGAACCTTGTGGGGGTGACAAGCTTTTTGTTGCACCCAAGTTTACAGAATAATGAAGCTCGCAGAAAATTCACAAATGATGTAACCTAATATGAATACTCAAGGAAAGAGATAGATGACATCAAAATCAGTTAAAACAGTGGTAGTCTTCTTAATCAAACAAGGATGTAGTCACTGCCTAGCAAATAATTAGGTATTCATAAGCATTTTTTAAATAAATGAATATTTGATGCTGAAGGATATAGTACTAACACAGTGAGATTACTGGACTGATAGAAATTGTCAAAATTTTGGTAATGGCGAGATAGCATCTTTGAATAGCTGTAAATATATTTTTAATTTATTTGTTTATGAGATACAGAGTGAAAGATACACAGAGAGTGAGTAGAGTTGAAAGTTCAACTTTAACTTACTGTGGTACAGGGGATGGAACCTAGAACTTCAGAGCCTCCCTCTTGAAAGTCTATTGCATAATCATTATGCTATCACCCCAGTCTGGATTTTCAATTTATTTATTTTTAAAATTTTTTATATTTATTTTTCCCTTTTTGTTGCCCTTGTTGTTTTCTGTTGTTGTTGTAGTTATTATTGTTGTTGATGTCGTCATTGTTAGATAGGACAGAGAGAAATGGAGAAACCTAGAACCTAGGTCTAAAACCTAGAAGAAGATAGAGAGGGGGAGAGAAAGATAGACACCTGAAGACCTGCTTCACTGCTTGTGAAGCGACTCCCCTGCAGGTGGGAAGCTGGGGGCTTGAACCGGGATCCTTATGCCGATCCTTGCGCTTTGCACCACTGTGCTTAACCTGCTGTGCTACCACCGACTCCCAAGGATTTTCAGTTTATATCGGTGACATGTTTGTCCTAAGAAATATAAAACAATTGTTGTTTCAAGGGTATACTTCCTATCTTCTCAGACCTGGTGCTAGCACATCTCATGTAGTACCAAAATGCTACCTCATTTTACTGTCACACACAGTGCCTGCAACCCCCTTCTGACTTCTGACATTCTCTCCTTTTTTGCATCACTATCCTTAGATACTAAATGACTTTTTTTTTTTTTTTTTTTTACCAGAGCACCAGTCAGCTCTGGCTTATGGTCGTGCGGGAGATTGAACTTGGGATTTCAGATCCTCAAGCATGAGAGTCTCTTTGCATAAGCATTATGCTATCTACCTCAACCCCTAAATGATTCTTTTTTTCTTTTATTGAGGAATAACTGACAGCATTTAATGTATTTAAAGCATACAGTGTGATGACTTGATATACATATACACTATGGAAGGATTCATTCTGTTAAATTTAAATTAGCATATCACCACATGCATTTATTTTTCTGGTGAGAACACTGCAGTCAATGTTTTCTCCTAGGATATATAAATTAACTAATACTGTACTATCAACTATAGTAACCATGCTGTAATTAACTCTTCAGATTGCATTTCATTTATAACTAAGAGTTTATGTTCTTTATCAAAACTCCCAACTTTCTAGGACCTGGCAGTCCCCGCTATATCTCCTGTGGATTTGACTGTTTTTGTTTGTAGATTCCTTAAATGAATAAGACCGTGGAGCACTTGGCTTTCTCATGTATTTCACTTAGCATGATGACCATCAGATTCATTCATATGTATATGTATATGATATTCTATTGCATATATGTGGCAACAGACATGTTCTATGCAGCTAGTGTTCATAGAAACCATGAAATGTTCACTTGTCAGCAGTCTCCTCCAAAGTCATTAATTCCAGACCCTGTTTGCTTAGTAGGCTTGGTATATGGAATCAGGTGCTCCCTTTAAAGTCTTTGGATTTTACAAATGACCAGGGTTGGGAAGGCTTGGCCTGACAGCAGATGTGAGCATTTATACAAAAAGAAAAGAAAAACTGTTAAGATGATTGCTTCTGATAGTGTAGGGCAAATGCCTGAAAACTCATTTACTTTTGCTATCTAGGGCTTAAAGGCTTGCTATTTATTATAAAATCTACTTTATAGAACCTTTTGTTTACAAATCATTTAAATTAGTTTTTCCTCCCAAGGGCTGCTGATCAACTCACAAACTGTAGAAGGGTTTACAACAGAAACCTGTTAAAAGACTGCCTAGAGTTAGCTACATGGCAAGACTCTGAGGGCACAACTTGCATGAAAACAAATCCCTGGCGCCCTCTCTAAGCCCACTGAGTCACTGGGCTGTTGAGAGTCACTGCCTTCTTCCCTCCAGCTATGTGTGCAATTCTTAAAGCCTCTCTCACCACAGGGAGTTTACAAAGCATGTATTGGATGTCCACAACTATAAATAAGCTCTGAGTGAAATTTATGTTAGCTGCAGAGTAAGTAATAGAGTTAAAATGTCTTAATTTATCTCTGGCGTCTGTTGAAAACTGATTTTTCTTAAGCTTCTCCTGTATTCAGTGCACAACTTCTCTGGAGGTCTGTCAAAAGTCTAGAGTATGCAAGGAAAGATGATCTGTGCTTGACTGAAAATATGTTCATTTCCAGCCTTGGCTGACTCAAATAATAGTCTGAGAAGTGTAAGTCAGAGACCATGAATTAAGATAATGCCCAAGATTTGACTCCCTTATCTGACAAACCAAAATTCACATGCCCTTCAACTTATTTTATTCCTTTTCAAAGAAGTAAGTCTATTAAAAATATGAGACAATCAGCGATATAGTTCACTTGGTAGAGCATCAGATTTGGATTCCAGGTTCTGTCTCTGGTGCCACATGTACCACCAGAGCAGTGCTCCGATTTCTTTCCTTCTGTCTCATGTGAAACTGTATCTCTCATTTTCTAAATAAATTATAAACGTAAAATATATAAATAGGTTTGGTTCAATAGAATTTGGAATGTGACTCCCCTGCAGGTGGAGAGACGGGATCCTCACACCCGTCCTTGCACTTTGTGCCACCTGCGCTTAACCCATTGTGCTACCACCTGACTCCCAATAACTTGATTTTTTAAATTATCTTTATTTATTTATTGGGTGGAAACATCTAGAAATTGAGAGGGGAAGGGGAGATAGAGGTGTAGAGAGACAGAGAGACACCTGCAGCACTGTTTCACCTCTCCTGAAGCTTTCCCCCTGCAGGTGGGGACCAGGGGCGTGACCCTGAGTCCTTGCACATTGTAACATGTGCGCTCAACTAGGTGTGCCACCACCCAGCCCCCTGCTGTGTTTTTATCTTAATAGACAAAAGGAGATATACTGATAACTGGGAGTGGGCCTAGTCCAGGATAGATATTTCAATTACATATAGCCTTTGTTTGGGAGGATGGCTTTTATTTTTTCCTTCTTAACTCTTCTTTATACTTCACCATAATTTCTGGTGGCTCTCACCCTACATTTGTAATGTCTTAACAAAGCGTATATTTACCAAAAGGTCTTTTCGTATAATATTATTGTTCTATTTTCTACATGTCTGCTATTAAAGTACTCCTGACTCTTGGGAGACTGCAACTAGAGTTTAAGGGAGAAGTAATTTAAGGCAGCCAGCTTCTCCATAAAAGACATAATTGTTTAACTTATTCTCAGAGTTATTTACCTTTCAGAATGGGCTTGTTAACCCAAATGAATCTTGATTTGGTAGAATTTCACACCAAAGAGAGAGAGAGGGAAGGAGGGAGTGAGGGAGGAGAGAGAGAGAGAGAGAGAGAGAGAGAGAGAGGAACCTGACATTCTCAGGCAGTGTGGAAAAGAGATTGTAGGACAGAGGGTATCCTACCTTTTTGTTTTTATGTTAAGGGCATGTACATTGCTGTTAGATAACAGCAATTATCTACCATTAACAGTGGTCAAATTGTTAACAATTTTTCATGTCTATTGTCCTATATATTATTGATCCCTGATCCCTTCAAAGAGATAGTTTTGAGATGAATTTGATAAAGATTTAGTAAAGGGTATCTAATCTGTTGATCTTGCTGCCATATTCTCTCATTTAATAAGTTTTCTCTCCCTCTCCTACTGGCATGTGGCCAAGTTTATGGTACCACTTGGAATTTTTATTCAATAGGAATGAGATATGAGATATTCAGTTACAGTTTTCTTGCAGTTTGGGACAGGATGACAACATGCATTCAAAGAACTGGTTGAGAACGTTTATCTGGGAGGGGGAGGGAAGTCTGATATTAACATTACACTTTGCTTCATATTCATTGATAGAAACACATTTTTTTTTTTTAGATTGAAATGGGGAAAAGTTGGTGTCTATGGCTTAATTTCCAACTGACCTGTCAAATTGCCTGAAGTTTCTTGGGAAACTTAATAAAACAGAAGTTGGTTTTCAGGAATTTGAGAAAAATCTCTTTTTTTTTCTTACCACCAGGGTTATTGCAGGGTCTTGGTGTCTGCACTAGGAATCCACTGCTCCTGCGGTCATTTATTATTATTACTATTATTATTTTACTGATAGGACAGAGAGAAATTGAGATGGGTTGGGGAAGGTAGAGAGGGAGAGAGACTGAGAGACACCTGAAGACCTGCTTCACCTCTTGTGAAGCGATTCCCCTGCAGGCAGGAAGCCGGGGTATCTAATCCAGATCTTTTCATGGGTCCTTGTGCGTTGTACTATGTGTGCCAACACCAGGCCCCCGAGAAAATTTATCTTTGTGAATCCAATAAGCCTCATGGGAGACAGCCATTTAAGTAAATTAAGATTATCTCAAAGCCATTTATGTTAGATGAAAGTCATATATAGGGGGCAAGTGGTTAGCGCAGCGGGTTAATCCCACATGGCATGAATCACAAGGACTAGCATAAGGATCCCAGTTCGAACCCCCAGATCCCCACTTGCATGGGGGTCGTTTCACAAGTGGTGAACTTTCTCTCCCTCTCTCTCTCTCTTCCCCTCTTCTCTCGAAAATCTCCCTATCCAACAACAATAATAACCACAACAACAGAGAGTCGGGTGGTAGCACAGTGGGTTAAGCGCATATGGTGCAAAGCTCAAAGACCCACCTAAGGATCCCAGTTCAAGATCCCTGGCTCCCCACCTGCAGAAGAGTCGCTTCACAAGCGGTGAGGCAGGTTTGCAGGTGTCTATCTTTCTCTCCCCCTCTCTGTCTTCCCCTCCTCTCTCCATTTCTCTCTGTCCTATCCAACGACAACGACTATAAAAACTACAACAATAAAACAACAAGAGCAACAAAAGGGAATAAATAAATATTTAAAATAATAACAACAACAACAAGGGCAAAATAAGGGGGAAAATAAGCCTCCGGGAGCAGTGGATACAGAGTGCAGGCATCGAGGAACAGTGATACCAGTGCAGGCAAATAAAAGAAAGAAGAAAGCCATATATAGATGTAGAAAACCATTTTCTGATTAACTTTGCTAACATATTTCAGCCATCAGTCAGCATGTTAAAGGATGAGGGTAATGTGGAAGAAAATATTGATGAGAAGAAAAGTATCAATGATTTTGACTTTAAAACATGTCTGTCCTTGCAACTTTTTCTGTTCATGTTTACCTTATGAATTGGTGGCACCTACTGTATCCAGTTCTTGCCCTTAAGGAGTATTTCTTAGCATCTTGACCTCAATGTAATAGTTTGTATTCTGTAATATAGGAAATAGTATATATATATATATATATATATATATATATATATATACATATATATATGGATAGATAGATAGATATCTGAGGTAATAAGGATGGATTAGCTATCATTAGTTAGCTTTTGATGAAGGGAGTTAAAGACATGAATGTCTAAGGCAGAGGAGCAGAGTAGCTTATAATTGCTAAGTTCTAAAGAAAATAGGGGACATGATTTTAATTGGCACAGATTTGAATTCAAACCCTAGTTGTTTTCAAGCAGCAATCTAGAATAGACTTCCGAACATGACTGTACCTTACATTCCATAACAGCTTAGGTTATTGCAGAAGACCAGCTCTGTTCTGCAGAGCGCTTTCATAGGGAGATGAGAAATTGTGCCCATGTGTTAGTGACTGCACTGGAAACCATTAAACCATCAATTAAGTGATAAAAATAAATATGTAATCATACAACCCCCCAAAAAAAAAGTGGAGGAAAGAAAAAACAAAGGAAGAAAGAAAAAGGAAGAAAGGAAGAAATAAACTTGCATAATTTGAGTCTCCTTGAAAATATGCTCATTTTAGTGGTTCCTGGAAATATTTTTTTCAAACAACCCCCCCCCCCCCGCCCAAGTAGAAAGTACACCTGTACTTCACTGCCACATTGCTCTAACCCTGAGTCTATAAGTTATTCTGTGAAGTGCATTTTTTTTTAAGAATAAGAACTGTTAATTTAGAGGGGTAGGGGTCAGTTTATGAAACTAAAAACATTTTATTTCTTACATTTTTTCTGGCAGACTGCCTTTTCTGGGAAAACGCATACATATAGACAGTTGTCACACAACTTAATTATATGGAGCACAACTGTAGGTGACACAAGAGATATATTCACTTCTTTTAGTAAATATTTGATAGAAAACGTGTCAGCAGTAATCTGGAAAAAAACAGTTCTTGTGATATGATAGATATAACTCATGGAGTTAGCATTGTCTATACACTTTTGTATATGCTCTGAGCTACACAATCAAACTTTTTTTTTTTTTTTATCTCTAAGAACCATAATGAATACTGGCATCATTAGAATTGCTGCTTTTTACTTCCAGTTAGTGAGCTTGACTGCCACTATTGTCTCTGCTTATGTTTCTTAAGTTTGAAGCCAAATCATATTTGCTACCATTCAACTCAAGGAGAAATATGTTTAGTTTATAATTACATGTTATAAGGCATTTTAAAGCACATTGCCTGTTCTCAGACTTATAGCAACTAGTCTATTAATACTCCACAACTTTTATCTTTTTTTAATAGTATTTGCACTCTCTGCAAAAATCTTGTTTATTCTCTGCTTCTTGCTTATTGTTTTGTTCCCCAACAGATTGTAAGTTTTGTGGAGGCAGACAGACGCTATGCCTGTCTTATTTGCCACCATTCTATGAGGATTTAGAACATTTTTTCGTTCACAGTAGGCACAGAATAAATATTGATTAAGTGAAAAAAATAACTATCAAAGCTAGAATTGTTCTGCATGGAATGAATAATGAAAAAAAAAAAACCCCTCAGTGCTGTTGTTTTTGTTCTAGTCTAACTCAGAAGCATTTGACAGTTTATTATTCTTTCCATAATGAAGTATTCACTGTCCCTATGTTCTATGATAAGACATTGTTTTTGTCTCTGTTCATTCCTTAGATTCTTTTGCCAATACTTTCTCTGCTGACATCAAATTTAGAGCTAGTCACTATTAAATCACTAATCAAGACATTAAAGTAAATATTAGAGCTTTCTAGGAGGATACTTAAATTTACTGAGATTTTTTTTATGATTTAATTACCCTACATGTGCTGACAATTTCCAGATATCTGCAGCTAGCCAGAGTATTTCCTCTGGACTCTGAACTTGAATGAAGTTTCCTGAATAATTTGCATTTGAAAGCTGTCTCCCAGATTTCTTACACTTAATTTTCAGATCAAACCCATTTGACATTTATGTAGTCACCTCCACCAGCAGATTAGTCAACCAACCCACCAAAAAGTGAACAAATAAAACAATAATCAAATATAATCCATCCTTTTCCTGCCTTAATAGGTTTTGTAAATGGCATCATCTACCACACAACAGCTCAAATCAGAAATCTAGGAGTTGTTCTTGAGTCATGCCTTTTCTTCTTCTTATACCCATCAATAACTTGGAAATATTATGACAGGAATTATTTCCTTGCTCATGACTGGACTGAATTATTCTCCTATGTTCAGATTTTAAGAGACTCTTCAGAAATCCCATATGATTCCTATCCCCTCCACACTGTACTATTGTCATTATTTCCTTAGAACCTGTACATCTGAAGTATTACATTTAAACCATTATACCTATTAATTGAATGTTTTTGGATTATCATCCATCTGAGCACATGGTGATCTGGTACTTCTTCACTTTCTCCAAGTTTAAGTATGGGCCACAGGACTTTGAACAATGAAACATAAGTAGGTGGTAGGTATCTGAACTGCTTAGAAGCAGAAGCTTTAAGACCACTGTGGAGATTGGGATTCTACCTCACAAGTGGCCTCCCTTAACACAGAAAATGGGAAGTGTTGGTGAGGATGTGGAGAAAGAGGAGCTCTTGTTACACTGCTTGTGGGAATGCCAGCTGGTGCAGTCATGAAACAATGTGTGGAATCATTAAACAGATAGAAATGGAAATACCTTGTGATCCAGTGGTAACCGCTCTTAGGCATTTATCCAAAGGACATGCAAACACTACTTAAAAGGGACACACACAACTTTATATTCACAATAGGCAAAGAGTGGAAGTAGCCTAAATGCCCATCAACAGATGACTAAATAAAGATGTTATGAAATATACACTCCATGAAATACTACTTTGCAAGTCAAATGATATCATGTTATTTGGGACAAAATGGATGGAACTGGAGGTGATTATGCTTGGTAAAGTAAGTAAAGTCGGCATCTAGCATGCTAGCATTTGGAACCTGGTGGTTGATGAGAGTTAACATACAAAGCCAAACAAATTGTTCACCAATTATGGACCTAAAGGCTGGAATAGTACAGATTAAGAGTTGGGGGGATGGTGTCCTCCATTTTGTAAATAGCTAGTAGGCATATTTTAGTTACATTCCAAAGGACCTGTGGTTATACTAGTTTTTTTTTGTTGTTGTTTTATCCCCTCTGACCCTGAAATCTGATATGCAGGTGGATCCAAATTATTGTCTCGGGAGATGATGTCATGGTTCTCTGGACAGACAACCCCACCAATGTGTCCTGAAGCTCCACTTCCCCAGAACCCTTCCCCACTAGGGAAAAAGAGAGACAGCCTGAGAGTATGGATCGACCTGTCAATGCCCATGCTCACTGGGGAAGCAGTTACAGAAGCCAGACCTTTCACCTTCTGCATCCCACAATGACCTTGGGTGCATACTCCCAGAGGGTTAAAGAATAGGAAAGCTATCAGGGGAGGGGATGGGACACACAGAGTTCTGGTGGTGGGAATTGTGTGGAGTTGAACCCCTCTTATCCTATGGTTTAGTCAATGTTTCTTTTTTATAAATAAAAAAAAGCAAGGAAGTAAGTGAAATATCCCTACCAGATGGTTAAACTCATATGTAGAATATGGAGAATTGAAGTGTATGAACTTAAAAAAAAAGGTAACCTATCTCAGGCAATAGTAGAACTATGGTGGTTATTGTTGGGGGCACAGAACTCTGGTGGTGGGTGAGGTATAGAACTATATCCCTATTGTTTTATAACCTTGTACATCACTATTAAATTATTAATGAAAAAGACCAGTGTGGCATTACAGCATTCATTTCTCTCTGCTGTGGCAACTCTAGGAAGTATGTGTTTGAAGGGAACTTTCTCTATCTGCATCCCTGAGTAACAAAGATACATAGCCTTCTATAGACTTGTGCATGTGTATTTGCGTGTGCAGAGGAAATAAGACTTTTGCAGTTGTGAAGACATTGTGATGTGTGGTTTACTTACTACTGTAGTGTAATCCAGCGCATCATGATCAGTGCATATACTATTTTTTGACTTCATTTCCTCATTATCTTTCTCTCATTAAGCTGTTAAATCTCTAAGGGGAGGAACTATGTGTTGATTCCAGTGTACATTTAGTAAGGAACTAAATACCAAACACAGCAGGCACTTGAAAAATAATTTTGGTTGGTCTAAGAGATGACACACAGCATACTCCATGTGTGAGCATGAGGCCATGTTTTCAGTTCCTGGTGTTGAATGTGCCAAGGTGATACTCTGGTCCTCTCCCTCTCTTCACTCTTTGTCTCATTAACAAATAAACACAATCCATTACAAATAAAGGAAAATAATCTTTTAAAATAGTTTTATTTGTGTATATTGGATATAGGCAGAGAGAGATTGAGAGGAATTGGGGAGATAAAGACATCTGCATTATGGATTCACTGTACACAAAGCTTCCCTCTTGCAGGTGGGGCCCAGGGACTTTAACCTGGGTCCTTGTGTAATATGTGCTATCAACTAGGTGTGCTACCACCTGGCTCCAAGAGAAATAATATTTTTTATTCTTTTTTTTTCTTAATTGCCATCAGGGTTATTGATAGTGCTCAGTGCCTGCACAATAAATCCACTGCTCTTAGGGGCCATTTGTCTTTTCTCTTTTTTTTTCTTTCTCTCTTCTTTCCATTCCTTTCCTTTCTTTTCTTTTTTCCTTTGTCTTTTATTTCTCTCCTGTCCTGTCCTCCTTTTCTTTTCTTTCTTTTTATTTTAAATGACAGAAACTGAGATAAGAGAGAGATAAAGAGAGACACTTGCAACACTGCTTCAGCACTCATGAAACTTTTCTCCTGCAGATGGGGAGCAAGGGGCTCAAATCCGGGTCCATGAGCCAGGGTTCTTTTTTTGTTTTTTTTCCTCCAGGATTATTGCTGGGACTCGGTGCTGGCACTGCAAATCCACTGCTGCTGGAGGTCATTTTTCCCCCATTTTTGTTGCCCTTGTTGCTCTTGTTGTTGTTATTATTGTTATTGTTGTCACTGACGCTGTTGTTATTGGATAGGACAGAGAGAAATGGAGAGAGGAAGGGAAGACAGAGAGGGGGAGAGAAAGATAGACACCTGCAGACCTGCTTCACCACCTGTGAAGCGACCCCCTGTGCAGGTGGGAAGCCGGGGGCTTGAACCAGGATCCTTACACTGGTCCTTGTGCTTTGTGCCACTTGCGCTTAACCCACTGTGCTACTGTCCGACCCCTGAACCAGGGTTCTTACACATGACAATGTATGTATGCTTAACTGGGTGCAATACTGCCTGGCCCCCCAAGGAAAATAATCTTTAAGAAATAATTTTTGTAGCCAGGGAGTCAGCTCAGTGGGAAGAGTTGTAAGACATGTATGTGTAAGGCTTTTGATTTCTTATACCACACAATGCTGGAATGATACCTGATTCTTCCTAATTAATAAGTAAATTGATCAATACATGGTTTTTTAAAATTTCTTTATTGGGGAATTAATGTTTTATATTTGACAGTAAATACAGTAGTTTGTACATGCATAACATTTCCCAGTTTTCCATATTAAATACATGTTTTTAAGTATTAAAATAGAGTAATAAGAACAATGAAAGTTTGGCTTTTGATTGCTTTATGTGACTCTAACTCATGCACATTTTGGTTACGTTATTAGAAATAATATTGAGAAAAATGAAAATTAAAAAAGATAAAACAGAAACAAAGAAAATAATTAAAAAGAATAGTAATGGTGGCATATATTAGACAGCACTTTACAAAATGCTGTGAATATTTTCTGTCGTTTAAAAATATGTTATTTGGTGGGGCCAGCTGGTTGAGCACACACACTATAGGAGCAAAGACAGAGGTTTAAGTCCCCTATCCCTACCTGCAGAGGGGAAGCTTTGTGCAGGGTAATGAAACAGTGTTGCAGTGTCCCTCTCTATACCCTTCCTCAATTTCTCCCTGTCCTATCAATCAAATAAAAAAGCTCCATTGCTTGCTTGCTTGCTTCCTTCCTTCCTTTCTCTCTTTGTTTCTTTCTTTCTCTCTTCCTTTGTTTCTTTTATATTTGGTATATGTGGTAAATGCCAAAAAGATTCACCATATATATATATACATATATATATATACACACATATATATATTACTAAATGGATTTATAAAGATGTAACTCTAGTGTGTTATAAATTATTAAATGTAAATTCTTTAATATGTATTCTTTACTGCTCCCTGTTCCTTATGCTGGATCTATAGTGTAGCCAGACTTCTATCCCTGACTCGTTGGAAAGAGAACACCTTCCTAAAATGATGGTAACAGGCATTATACTATGCATAGTTTGAAGATGCCAGTAGAAAATGATATAAGCCTAATGTCTTAGTTGGCTGTGAAGGATAGCTTTATATACCCAGAGCTAAACACATTCTAATAACTCCAGACCTAAGAAAATTTGTTACCTGTAAATTTATTTGCCAGCATCATCTTAGTTCCTTCTAAATAAATAAATAAATAACTTTACCATAAAGATCACACAACATAGCAAGAAACCAGCACAGTTGATATTTAAGCTTGGGTTTTGTTTTATAATCATTTTACACACACACACACACACACACACACACACACACACACACACACACACACACACACACACTCAGTAGATAGCATTCCTATTTTGCAGATTAGGAAACAGGGTTTTGTCAAACCTTACAAATATTCACAGCAGAACCATTAGATATACTGTGTCCACTAGTCTCTTTGGTCTATAGTTTCTGCTGAATTTGAACAACTACAGGCTATCTTCAGCAAATTACATCATTCATTCATTTTGTTTGCATTACCAAATTACACTTTGTGTCTTTTACTGTTACTATTAGTTGTCTAAATTATTTGATATACTTTTTTGGTATAATTATTTTCCCTTTATTGGGGAGATTGATGGTTTACAGTAAAATGCAGAAGTTTGTACATGTGTAATATTTCTCAGTTTTCCACATAACTAACCCCTCTACCTAGATCCTCCTCTACCATCATGTTCCAGGACCTGAACACCATGCCCCACCCCAGAGTCTTTTACTTTGGTTCAATATAATTTTTAAATGACCTGATAAAACACTTTTTAAATAATGCAATGAACTGATAGGATGATTAGTGTGAAAGTCACCAATATAAACAGGAAACGACCCTCTCAACAGCTTTTCTAGTTACTGATGGAAATTTTAACCTTAGCTGCCTGCTCTAATAACATGATATAGTATTTGTTCTTGACTTCTAGGAGGCAGAACATAATTGATAGTAGTCTTTTGACTTCTTTTTTTTTTTTTGACTTCTTAATGAAGTACTAAGTTTGTTTTAGCCACGTTTAGGAACACATGGTTTTAGAAAAATGTAAAGATTGTAAATCTTGTTACATGATTTTTTTAAATCAAGTAACTACTGGAGATAAAATTGCTATTTTATTTATACTCTTCTTTCTAATATAGAATGTTTGGTTAAGGACTGAATATACAAACCCAAATTTCGATGGGAAGTCAGGGGAACAAAGATTGTAATAGCACAACAAATTCTGGATTTTTTTTTCCTCTTTTTTTTTTTTTTGTCACCAGGCTTATCACTGAGGTCATGAATCCATGACTCTTGGTGGATTCCTTTTAATATTATCATCATTATTATTTATTTTATTTGATAGGACAAAGAGAAATTGAGAGGTTAGGGGAAGATAGAAAGGGAGAGAGACAGAGACACCTGCAGACCTGCTTCACTGTTTGTGAAGCTTCCCTCCTGCAGCTGGGGAGAAGGGGATCCAACCCAACCCTGTTTTTTGTGCATGATAAAGTGTGCGCTCAAGTATGTGTGTCAATGTTGCTGTAGCCATCTCCCCCAATTTTGGATCTTTACTGCATTACAGTTGATTAATATAATTTAGTGTTGACTTGGTTGATTTATTTTTCTTTCAAGTCTTCTAATAATCCATCCTTTATGGAAATAGGAACCTAAACACTCTTCTGCATGAAGGAGAGCTTTCTTGTCAGAGGCATTCAGAGCTAAAGGTTATATTTTTTATATTAGTGTTTACAGATATCTTGGGAAGTGATGAAAACCTAAATTTTCTAATTTGAAGAAGAAGGATGATAACTATATGTTTCACAAAAGGGCAAATAGAATGATAAATGTTAGTGTGTTTAGTAAAATGTAACAGAGGCTATAGTTTTTATTAATATAATTATGTGTTAAATATAGAGATAATAATGAGTACCTCTCAAGCTTATGTAAAATTTGAGAAAATTAATGAGATTATATTTATAACACTCTCAGGCTTCTTCACGAATAATTGGTATATAATGTCATGCATAATTAATGATCAATTTTTTATTTTATATTTGTACTCAGTTCAGGAGGCAGTGTCTTTTACTGTTTGATTACAAAAAAAAGGAAGAAAGAAAAGAGAAAAACCCAGTGGATTTTAAAAGGATCAGACTGAAAATAATTATCAATCTGATAGACTATGCAACTAAATATACCAATAATTAAAATTACTTGGATATCATAGTATCTTTGAGATAGTAAAATTAAAGCTGTGTAACTCATTTATAGTGTTTCTCAAGGCTCTGTGAATTAAGGCAATCTAACCTAGTTCAGAATGGTAGAGTCAAATTTGAAGTTGTTAACTTTGTTTAAGTAACCAATTAAAATGCCATTTTAAGAAAGAAACTTTCATTGTCCAGAATAAAAATCTAGCATACTTCATCTACTGTGTATAATATTGGTTGATAGTGGGAGCTATGAACATTAAGAAGAATCAGCAGAGAAACTTCTTAATAATTCTGTGTAGATGGGGAGGAAAATAGTTATACATTAAGATATCTCATATTCAACTTTCCATAGAAGTTTTATTAAAGGTCTTCTGCAGTTAATCATCACACTCAATAGCTACTGTGTGCAATATAATCTGTTACCTCAAACAACTCTAACATAGGGTTTAGTATTTTTTCAAATCCATAGGCCAATTGAATAGTCACAGCATACATATAGCAGAACAGCTAAGAACATGATAGATAGTAAGAACTATAAGAATTGTAGGTGGTGCAGCAGGTTAAGCGCACGTGGCGCAAAGTGCAAGGACCTGTGTGAAGATCCCTGTTCGAGCCCCTGGCTCCCCACCTGCAGGGGAGTTGCTTCAGAGGCAGTGAAGCAGGTCTACAGGTGTCTATCTTTCTGTACCCCTCTCTGTCTTCCCCTGCTTTCTCCATTTCTCTCTGTCCTATCATAGGATAGGACAGAGAGAATGAATGATGACATCAATAACAACAACAACAATAATAACTGCAACAATAATAATAGTAAACAACAAGGGCAACAAAAAGGAAATACAGAAATAAATATTAAAAAAAGAATTATATGGGTAATAACTACATTAAAATGTTTGAAGGAAAAACTCTTGATTATGGCAGTACTATAAAAATATAAACTTATTATTATTTTTATTTTACCTGAACACTGCTCAGTTCTGGCTTATGGTGGTGCTGGAGAATTACACCTGGGACTTTGGAGCTTCAGGTATGAGAGTCTATTTGCATAACCATTATGCTATATACCCCTGAAAAATATAAAATTAATAGTTATTCATATATATATTTTTGACAGAATGCCTTACTTATTCTCTTCTTTAATTTATTTTTCTTTTACTATTGAATTATAAGAGATTTTTTACTTATAACAGATACAAAGTGTTTATTTCATATATGTATGTACACATATTTCAAGATTTTATTTATTTATTAATGAGAAAGATAGGAGAGAGAGAGAGAGAGAAAGAACCAGACATCTTCTGGTACATGTGCTACTGGGGATTGAATTTGGGACTTCATGCTTGAGAGCTCAATACTTTATCCACTGCGCCATGTCCCTGACCACTATTACATATATTTTTGCAGCTATTTTCTTTCACAGTTGGTAGTGAAACTTTTTCTCAGTTTCATCTTTTGTGTCATAAAACCTTCAATTTTGTGTCCAAATTTTCACTTTTTTCTTATGTATCATGCTTGGGGCTATTTTTCCTATGAAGTCTTTGAAAAGCTTAAGAGTGAGTTTCATCTCTTACACTTAGATATTCATTTTGAATTAATTTTTACATATGGTATGGGGTCAAGACTTAAATGCATATCTTTTTAAAGGTATAATGTGTTATTTTTAATTTTTATTATCTTTGTTTATTTATTGGATAGTGACAGCCAGAACTCAAGAGGAAAATGGGAAGTAGAGAGGGAGATACAGAGAGACACTTGCAGTATTTCTTCACCACTTGCAAAGCTTTCCCCCTGCAGGTGGGGACTGGAGACTGGAACCCTGTACCTTGTACCAGTAACATGTGCACTCAGCAGGGTGCACCACTACCTGCCCCCTAAATGCATACTTTTTTACATATGGATGTCCTATTGTCTCAGAACTATTAGTTGAAAAGACATTTTCCCACTGTTTGAAGACTTTCCCTGCCCCAGACTCCTTGATATTTGCTATTAGAAATCCTACTGATTTTTGACCATATCTGCTGCTTGTAAGAATCATGTCTGCTTGTTGTTCTGGCACCAGGTAATTCCTTTGTTTAAAACCATGAGTCCTGCTTACTGCTGGACTCCAGGTTATCCCTTGTTACTCCAGCCCTCTTGAAGCAGAGGTCTAGAGTAGATAAAGTGTTAAAGGATAAGCAGTCCACAAGCCTGGAGATGAACATGTGCCCTCATCTGTGAACTCTGACAGCTAGCATTTTTCCTAGAGCCTAAGGATTGTGCAAGAGTGACTGGAGAATTCAATATTTATTTATTTATTTATTTATTTATTTATTTAGGCCTCCAAGGTTACTGCTGGGGCACAGTGCCTGCACCATGAATCCACTGCTCCGCAGGCCATTTACCCCCCTTTCGTTGCCCTTTGTTGTAGCCTTCTTGTTGTGGTTATTATTCTTGTTGTTGATGCTGTTTGTTGTTGGATAGGACAGAGAGAAATGGAGACAGGAGGGGAAGACAGAGAGGGGGAGAGAAAGATAGACACCTGCAGACCTGCTTCACCGCCTGTGAAGCAACTCCCTTGCAGGTGGGGAGCCAGGGGCTCGAACCGGGATCCTTATGCTGGTCCTTGTGCTTTGCGCCACATGCACTTAACCCACTGCTACCATCCAACCCCCTGAGAATTCAATATTTCTTATGGAATCAGAGGAGTGTAACTGACATAATGACATTTAGACGATGGCATGTGTAGTTAAGTTTTAAACACCCTTTCTTGCCTGTATACTGATTGTCTCTCTAAAAATTGTTGTCTTGACTTTTATTCATGTGATGGTGTTTGGGTAGTCAGTGGCACTTGATGTAGTCTCTGTAGTCTCTGAGAAACAGTTGATGCTTTTCCTCTAGATTTTCTCACTTGGGGATAAGTTATTAAGTAATCTTTCAATCCTGGGGTGCATCTGATCCCAGGATTCCAGCAGTGGCCCCAATTCTGCCATTTTCCACCTTTAAGTGACTGTAGTACTTGTTAAATGAATACCAGTTAACCATAATAACAAATATTTACTCCTGATTTCTAATTGTTTTCCTTTGATTCACTTTTTTTAACCATTGCCCCTCTATCTCAAGTATTGTATAATTCAAGTAAGTTCTGAAATTGGAAATATGTCCTTCTACTTGTTGTTATTTTTCAAAAAGAGTGATTTTTAGTCCATTGCATTTCAGTATAGCTATCAGGAATAAATTGTCAACTCCTGCTATACAAAAAGATTGCTGAGTTTGCTGGAAATTGTTCTGAATCTGCAAATCAAATTTAGGAGGAGAATTACTTTCATAATAGTATTGAGCATGAACATATAATGTTCTCCTTTTTAGTTATATCTGCTTTCATTTCTATTAACAGTGTCTTATAGTTTTCATTGTACTATATTTGTTTGTACTTCTTCCTAAGTATGTTTTGTTTTGATAGTTATGAATCCAGTTTTTTAGCTTCCTCATATGTGAATGGTTAATTTCAAACATATAAACACTTAGTTGACTTTACCAAACTCATGTATAAGTTCTGATGTTTTAAATGGTATTCTTTAACATTTTCTACACACAGTGTCATGTTATTTAAAAAAGAATTTTTTAAATTTATTTTAAAAAGGAGACATTAACAAAACCATAGGACAAGAGGGGTACAACTCCACATAATTCCTACCACCAGATCTTCATATCCCCTCCCCTCCCCTGATAGCTTTCCTATTCTTTATCCCTCTGGGAGTATGGACCCAAGGTCATTGTGAGATGCAAAAGGTGGAAGGTCTGGCTTCTGTAATTGCTTCCCTGCTGAACATGGGCATTGACAGGTTGATCCATACTCCCAGCCTGCCTCTCTCTTTCCTAATATGGTGGGTCTCTGGGATAGTTGAGCTCCAGGACACATTGGTGAGGTCCTCTCTGTCCAGGGAAGTCTGTTCGGCATCATGCTGGCATCTAGAACCTGGTGGCTGAAAAGAGAGTTAACCTACAAAGTCAAACAATCTGTTGAACAATCATGGACCTAAAGGCTGGAATAGTGCAGATGAAGTGTTGGGGGGTACTCACTGCAGACTATTGTGTACTTTTGCTTTCAGGTATATATTTTGCCCAAGTTTATGGATACGTGTGAACATAGGCTCTATCTCATGGGACCTGGTCTATATCTAGGTTATGGGACTTTGCTAGGAAGCGAACCACCTGGAATGGAATTAGAGAATACTATGAAAGGAAAGGTCTCACCTGAGTAATGAAGCTGAAGGGTTGTCATTCCACACCTGAAGTCTCTGGACACAGTCTGAAGTGAAGCATGCTGAGGTGGTACTCGTTGGTTGGGATTGGCGGATACAATATTATTTGGTATGAATTGAGAGAAGCATGCAGGAAAGTACACCCCACCCTAAGGTTCCAGGAAGAAAAAAGAATGTCTTATCCTTATATAAACTTAGCCCATTCATTTACATTACCATATTAAACTGTCTAGGACTTACAAGTTTGAATAGAATGACAAGAGTGGACATCTTGTCTTGTTTTTAATTTAATTAATTTTTTTTTAAATTTTTACGTTAAATATTCTAACTCTAATTTTTCCATAGGTATGTTTTATAAAGTAGAATTAAGGCCCCTTATATCTCCAATATTTTTATAGATTTTACTGTAAATGAGCATTAGGATATTTTAAATCCATTGTTTCCCTGCCTATTAAATTTCTAAATGATTTAAATGATTACATTGTTTTAATTTTTATTATCTTAATGTAGAAAAATTCAGTTAATAATATATAATTTATTCAAAATGAACAAAGGAAATATTTGAGATAAAAATATAATTGAAGGGAGTCGGGTGGTAGTGCAGCAGGCTAAGCAGATGTGGTGCAAACTCAAGGACCTGTGTAAGAATACCGGTTTGAGCCTCTGGCTCCCCACCTGCAGGGGAGTGGCTTTACAAGTGGTGAAGCAGGTCTGCAGGTATCTATCTTTTTCTCCCCCTCTCTGTCTTCCCCTCCTCTCTCCATTTCTCTGTCCTATCCAGCAACAACGACATCAATAATAACTACAACAATAAAACAACAAGGGCAACAAAAGGGAATAAATAAATAAGTATTATATATATCTATATATCTATATATATCTATATATCTATCTATATCTATATCTATATCTATATCTATATCTATATCTATATCTATATCTATATCTATATCTATATCTATATCTATATCTATATCTATATCTATATCTATATCTATATCTATCTATCTATCTATATATATATATATATTTGGAATGAGACTTCTGAGGTAGAGCTCTGGTGACCCAGTCATGGAAAATTGGCTCTCCCCCAGAAAACAAACATTACAACAAAATAACTCAATGAATTTTATCAGAGAACATCTGGGATTTCTAGTAAGGAAAGTAACATTACTATCTGAATTTTGGTGTTTTTGCATGGATGGTGGGAGCAGGAAGTGAGGTAGGGAAAGGCTAAAGCAGAAATAAATGCAGTACTGCATTACTGGTAGGTGCCATATTTGCAATTGCTTAAAATCCATGTGGCACATTTAAAGCATCTGCTTGGAACCAATCAGGGATCAGGTGGCCTACAAAAAGGAGCTTGAGGGGGTCCGGCGGTAGCACAGTGGGTTAAGTGCACGTGGCTCAAAGCACAGGGATCCCGATTCGAGCCCCCGGCTCCCCACCTGCAGAGGAATCGCTTCACAGGTGGTGAAGCAGGTCAGCAGGTGTCTATCTTTCTCTCACCCCTCTGTCTTCCCCATCCCTCTTGATTTCTCTCTATCCTATCCAACAACGAACGACATCAACAACAACAATTATAACCACAACAAGACTACAACAACAGGGGCAACAATATGGGGAAAGAAAAGGCCTCCAGGAGCAGTGGATTCATGTTGCAGGCACTGAGCCCCAGTAATAACCCTGGAGGCAAAAAAAAAAAATGGAGCTTGAGATTGCTAGTTAGAGCTGTAGAAGCTACAATCTTTAGAGCAAACCCCAGGGAATTATTCACAGGAACCAGAGAAGTGAACACTGTACCCATGGGAAGCCTGTCACACTCTATGGTGTCCCAGCTGCCAGAAAGCCTCTGGTGATCGGAGCTGGACTGGAGAACAGAATTCTGTTGTCAAAGCTGGACTTAAGAAGTAGATCTGTGGCCTTTCCCATCTAACCCCCCTAGACCAGGGCTCTGTTTAAGGATATCTGGCACCATAATACTACTTCATTTCTTCAGAACTCTTCCCCTCCTCACAAAACAGATATACAAAGCAGCACAAAGTACTACCTGTGGCCAACAACAGAAACCAAAATAGATAGGTAGAACTAGAAAAATACTAGTCCTACAAAAGAAGATGAAGGCCAGAAACTTAATGATGTAAATACAGAAGAGCTGTGAGAGAAAAAAGTATGCATTGTCAGAAAATTTGAGCAACTATAGAGCTCTCAACTTCAAAAAAAAATTATATTTATTTACTTATTCCCTTTTGTTGCCCTTGTTTTATTGTTGTCGTTCTTATTGTTGTTGTTACTGTTGTTGTCGTTGTTGGATAGAACAGAGTGAAATGGAGAGAGGAGGGGAAGACAGAGAGGGGGAGAGAAAGATAGACACCTGCAGACCTGCTTCACCACCTGTGAAGTGATTCCCCTGCAGGTGGGGAGCCAGGGGCTCTAACTGGGATACTTTCACTGGTCCTTGTGCTTTGTGCCACCTGCCCTTAGCCTGCTGTGCTACTGCCTGAATCCCAGCTCTCAGCTTCTTATGAAGAAATGGATTAAGAAAGAATCTGTGACTTTCCTTGATAGGAAAATGGAACTTAAAAACAGAGTTACAGGGTATGAAGGACACTTTGAATGCATTCTAGTCTCAAATTATAAGTCAAGGAACTAGACCTACTCATGGAGAAAACACCAGAAATAGAAGACACACTAGCCACACTCTGACTTCAAAGTACAAAGAGAAAAAATATTTAAGAAAAATGAAGCAAGTTTTTGAGAAACTGGAGACTAAGTTAAGATTTGAGAGTTATAGTGTACTCAGAAAGAGAAGAGAGAAAGGAGGAAGGAGAAAACATATTAAAAGAAATGATAGCAGAAATTCCTCCAAATCTGGGATTTGATAAAGATATAGATGTTCAGGAACCAGAGATAACTCTCAAATTCCTAAACTCTAACATTCCTAAACTCAAATTCCTAAACACATAATTGTGTAACTACCAAGTCAAGGACAAAGAAGAAAGCCTACAAACTGCCAGGGAAAAGAAATTGACTTATAAAGACAGCATAGTTGGACTTGTATTACCAGACTTGTCTTGCAAGAGTTACTCACAGGTGTGCCACAAAAAAAAAAAAAAAAAAACAAAGAAAAAAAAAAGGACATTTTAATTCTCAAGAGGTCAGACATAGTAAAACAGATCCAGCCTTAGAAATATAAGACAATTGTAAATTATAATAAAGGGGAAGAAATGAGTAGAGGAGACTGAAGACCCCACCAATGTGTCCTGGAGCTCCGCTTCTCCAGAGACCCACCCTACTAGGGAAAGAGAGAAGCAGACTGGGAGTATGGACCGACCAGTCAATACCCATGTTCAGTAGGAAGCAATTACAGAAGCCAGACCTTCTACCTTCTGCAACCCACAATGACCTTGGGTCCATGCTCCCAGAGGGATAGAGAATGGGAAAGCTATCAGGGGAGGGGGTGGGATATGGAGATTGGGTGGTGGGAATTGTGTGGAATTGTACCCCTCCTACCCTAGGGTTTTGTTAATTAATCCTTTCTTAAATAAAAAAAAAATGAGTAGAGGATGACCAAGCTAACAGGTAAGAACAGTTTAATTATATCTATAGTACTTTTATGTATAACACATTTACATGCATGAGGTTACCGCCCGACTCCTGAAATCAAGAATTCTTATATATACAATGCCTTACTTAAAAAAAATGAAAGTTGGGAGTCCGGCTGTAGCTCAGCGGGTTAAGCACACGTGGCTGTGGCTTGAAGCACAAGGACCTGCATAAGGATCCTGGTCGCTTCACAGGTGGTGAAGCAGGTCTGCAGGTGTCTGTCTTTCTCTCCCCATCTCTGTCTTGCCCTCCTCTCTCCATTTCTCTCTGTCCTATCTAACAAAGACGACATCAATAACAATAATAACTACAACAACAATAAAAAGGGCAACTAAAGGGAAAATAAATAAATATAAAAATGAGTTAGATTTCTAGATAAAATTATTTGAATATAGAGATTCTATCAGACATTTCTGAAACTAATAATTTTTTCGAGATCACAGTATAGAGAGTAAAAAAGTTACAAAAGTTAGCTCTCATTCTGTGTGCCAGCAATAAACATGTGAAATTTGAATCTTTAAAAATGGCTTTCATAAGGACAGGTAAAACAGTTCACCAGAATAGAGCAATTACTTTGCTGTGTGTGCAAACCCAAATCTTCTTGTAATGGAGGAAGGTTTAGTGTTTTGATGTCTGTATGTATGTCTATCTATTTAATCTACCATCTATCTGAAGAAGTCAACTTGGACTTGTGAAGCCCTGGTAACTGAAAAAAACCTATATGCAATATAATTGTAAAAATTATTTATATATAAATATAGCAAATATATAAGGGGTATATATATCAATAAAATTCCAAATAACTGACAAAAGAAATTGAGAAAGAGCTAAATACATTTTGTACATTGTGTTCTTTTAATAATGTCGATTGCTATTCTCCAGTTTTTGAATTACTATTGCCATATTTATATTGGATGTTTATGTCTTTCTTCAGTTCTTTGAACGTATTTACAATAGCTCCTTTGAAATATTTATCTGCTATGCCCTTTTAGGTAATTTATAAAATTAACCCATGTTTTTACTTTCTGCTCTCACATGTCTTCTTCTGTATGTGTACAAGGTAACATTCTTTCAGGAGATGTTTTCCATATCTAGTTTTGCCTCCTGATCTTGAGCACAGCATTGTAGCTACTCACAGTTTATTCTATTTTATTTATAAATAATCTGATCAGCTCTGGTTTATGGTAGTATGGGGGATTGAACCTGGGACCTTGGAGCCTCAGGCATGAGTGACTCTTTGCGTAACCATTATACTATCTACCCCCACCCAGTACTCACAGTTTTTCAAACTCTTAAAGTATGGGATTAACTCAAAGCCTATAATGTATTTATGATTTATGATATATATATATATATATATGTATGTATATATATATACATATATATGTGGAAACTGAGCTGGTCTATTGCTAGTCACAACCATTTGCTATTTCAGTTTTGATGTGACATAACCCTCCTTTTTGAGTGACAATTATGTTTAGAGGCATGTTTTCCTACAGTCTACTTAAAAATTAAGGCAGCTCCCTCTATCAGCAAAGTTTTTCAGAATTCATTCCTTTTTGGAAGAATTTCATTCTCATGAACCTGGGGGACTGGTAGCAATCTCACTAGAATAAAATTACCACAAACTCTCAATATTCTTACATAAGGCTGAATAGTTTTTCTTGAATCAGTATTTCAAATTTGTTGTTGTATATACTGTTTTTTTTTTTGACAACTTAATCAAATTTTATCACTGTGTACTGGGGAGAAGATTTAATATTCTGCCATTCCAGAAGTCATGATTTGCAAATAGTCTTTTTTTGGGGGGGGTCTCTTAACTGGGATTTCACCATGCTAAGATGATTATTTTAGCTAGATGGGGCCAGAGACAGAGATACGCAGAGAGCCATCATAATGCAAGGAGGGGGAGTGCTCTAGTACCTAAACCTTGCACATGACAAAGCAGATACCTATTTAGCTTTGCTTCTTGATGATCCTCCAGCAATTTTTTTAAAAAATTAAAGTATTAGAAATATATACCTTTTTCTTTATACATGATATTACATGTGGTATAAGATTCTTCCTTTAAGAAAAAAATCTTTATTGGGGCCTAGGCTGTGGCACAGTGAGTTAAGTGCACACAGCATGAAGTGCCAGGACTGGTATAATCTCTGTTCGATCCCCTGGTTCCCTACTTTCAGGGGGTTGCTTCACAGGTGGTGAAGCAGGTCTGCAGGTGTCTATCTTTCTCTTCCCTCCTCTATCTTCCTCTCCTATCTCGATTTCTCTCTGTTCTATCCAACAACAGCAATAGCACCAATAACAACAATATGGGCAACAAAAATGGGGGAAATATTTTAGATAGAGACAAAGATAAATTGAAAGTGGAGGGGGATATTAAGAAGGAAAAAGACAGAGAGACATCCGCAGCACTGTTTAACTACTTATTAAGCTTCCCACCTGTAGGAGGGGACTGGGGGATAGAATCAGGGTCCTTGCTCATTGTAATGTGTGTGATCAACCAGGTGCTCCATGACCTGGCCCCAGATTCTTTCTTTTTAACTGAGCAACCTTAACACATTTCATCTTTTAAGTTTGGTTAACGATGAATTATTTCAGTTTGTATTTTTGAGAAAATATATTCTGAAACTAACATTTGAGAACATTTTCTAGTTAAAAATTGTAAGTTCAAAATATTATTTTCTCAGTATGTTAAAGATTTCCCTCTACTGGTATTCAGTTTGCTAAGAAGAAATTATGATACACTGTAATCCCCTTTTCTCCTATATACTGTTCTTATACTTACTTGACTAATTTTAATATTTTTCATTGCTGATTTTCTGAAATTTAACTCCTGATGCACCTAAATGTGGTTTTCTCAGTAGTTCTCCTATTTAAAATTTATTGAACATTGTTCCACAGATTTATATTTTTATCAAATTTAGATATTTTTAATAATGAATTCTTCAAAATTTTCTGTAACCCCACAATTTCTCTCCCTCTGAGAATTTACTTATAAGCTGGATTGATTTATACTGCCACTGAGTTTTACCATTTTCTGATTATATTTATTTTCTTTTGCCAACTCTTGAAATTCTTGCCTTTTTTCCCCCATTTTTTAATAATTTTATTGGGGTCTTAATGGTTTAAACCTGTGTAGAATTTCTCATGATTAGTATCTGCAAAACATTCTCATCTCCAGCTAAGGTTAATTTCAACCATCATGCAACACAGTTGGACACCTTCTTCATGCCTTCTTCCCCGAGTTCTTTGCTTTGGTATTAGTTCCACTGTTCTTGGCAGCCATTTTCCCTATTTTGTTGCCCTTGTTATTATTATTGTTGTTGTCATTGCTGTTGTTGGATAGGACAGAGAAAAATCGAGAGAGGAGGGAGACAGAGAGGAGGAGAGAAAGACACCTGCAAACCTGCTTCACGGCCAGTAAAGCAACCCTCTTTGCAGGTGGGGACCCGGGGACTCAAACTGGGATCCTTACGCTGGCCCTTGCGCTTTGTGCCACGTGCCCTTAACCCGCTGCTGCTACCACTAGAACCCCAAGTTTACCAGTCTTCTAATCTTGTTGCTATATATGATTTGTTGCTAAGGAAATATAAAATACTTTTCTGGCACTGCATTTTTTCAGTTCTGAAAGTTATGTGTTATTCATTTCAAACAATATCACATTTGTGGCCAAGAAAGTAACTGGGTGATAGAGTACAGGAGTATGTATGAAGTCTCAGATTTGATCCCCTGCTCTGCATATGAGAGACATCTCTCTCTCTCTCTCACATACACACACACACAAAATAAATAAATAAATATTTAAAAACATTTTCCTTCACATTGTGTTAATTTATTCATTTAGTGCAGGTTGAGATATTTCTAAAATGTATAACCATACTGATATCAGACAAGATAAGCTTCTAACAAAAAAAAAAAAAAAGGGTAGAACCTGTATGGTGATAAGGGGATCAATAATAAAGAGAAATTGACCTTCATTAACATTTATTTATCATATGAAGGCTCATCAAAATATAAACAACAACTATTAATAGAGCTGAAAAGAGACAGAGTAATGCAACAAGAGTAATGGACTTCTATTTTTAAAATTTTTTTTGTTTATTTATTTATTTCTTTTTGTTGCCCTTGTTGTTTTAATGTTGTAGTTATTATTGATGTCGTTGTTGTTGGATAGGACACAGTGAAATGGAGAGAGGAGGGGAAAACAGAGATGGAGTGAGAAAGATAGATACCTGCAGACCTGCTTCACCACTTGAAGCGACTCCCCTGCAGGTGGGGACCTGGGGGCTCGAACCGGGATCCTTACACCGGCCCTTGTGCCACGGGCACTTAACCTGCTGCGCTACTGCCCCACTCCCGAGTAATGGACTTCTAATTCTTTGCTTTCATCAATGGATAAAGCAGCCTTTCATAATATCAACAAACAGAAGACAATCTTAAGTGAGGATATGGGCCATTTGTAATTAATAGACTTTTTTAGAGTTATCTACCCTCCTCCTCCTTCAAAAAAGTAAAATATACATTTTTCTCTAGAGCTTAAGAACAACATTCTGAAGGATAGACCACATATTGGGACATAAAACAAGTCTCAATAAATTCATGAAGTCTGAAATTTTATCAGGTATCCTTGTGGAGCACAAAGGACTAAAACTATGATAGAACTTAATCATAGAAACCATTAATTTCAAAATTCCTTCTTTATTAATCATATTATCTCTGTAATTTTTACAGTGTTTGCTGTTGACTGATATTTCTCCTGGTAGTAAATAATATTTTCTTACTTGTTTCATGCATAAGAATCTGATTAGATAACCAGATTGATTACATTTATATTGTTCATTAGTAAATTTCGTGGTACCTATTCTTGTCTTTGATATGACCAATAAGTAATTTATATCTAGTTTTAATATTTTGAAATTTTCGTTTTATCTTTTTCAGTACAACTAGAATAGAATTAATCCTAGAGTTGATCTAGCATCACTATCAAGACTCCCTCTTTTTGAAGACTTTACGAAAAGATCCAGATACTTACTGGAATCTTTCTACTCCAGCTGATAGAAACTCTGGGACCATGTGAGGTCTGAAAATTTTTTAGCTTGATTCTTCCTCCCACTCCCCCAGCATTTGTTTAAAAAATTACTCAACTTTTTATTCTAAGGAATTACAGAAAAGGACTTAATAAATTTTGATTCATCAAACTGTTTCCATCTGGATTTTATGTTTACTATGCTCTTTGTTATAAGGTTTAGCCACCTTGGCATTCTTGAACTATGATTTTTTTGTCTGCAGGTTTGTTTTTTATTATATAACAAAACCAAACCTCTAACAGGGAGAGAAGCTAGGGAGGGAGAGAGACAGAGACACCTGCAGCATTGCTTCACTACTTGTAAAGCATCCCCTCTGTAGCTGGTGCTGAAGACTTGAACCTGGGTCCTTGAGAACTGTAACATGTTCGCACAACTAGGTGCACCACCACTGGGCCCCTTGTAGGTTCTTTTGGGTTCAGTTTTCCTGGGTTCTATTTGGTTTCTCTTATTTGCAAACATAATCCATAATGTCTGCAATCTGAAAACTGGGACTTTATTTGGATGTCCTCATTATCTTCCCTCTCAATATTCACAAGCCTGTGACTATTTTTCAATCTTCACTATGTTGCTACTTTTAGCAAATAAGAATATAGGGCCCCTAGTTAAATTTGAAATTCATATAAATAATAAATCCTTTTTTCATTATCATGTTTCAGTTGTTGTATGGGGCATACTTTCATTAAAATTGTCTAAAATTCAGATTTAAATCAGTATATTGTTAGTTAACAATCCCTATAACCAAATTTTTCAATTTTTAAAATTTCTAGTACTTTTCTGTGGAAAGACATCCCTGAAGCAGCTACTCTTTCATGGACAGAAGAAATCCTGACATTATATGTTTATAAATTCTGTACACTGTGAATCTTACAGTGTTGATGCTTTATAATGTATTGCAAGCTTCCTTTACGGAGTATTGGAATTTGTTTGTTTTCCTGGCAGCTAAGTGATTTTAATTTCTAAGTCTTACACACACACACACACACACACACACACACACACACACACACACGCTTTTAGTTTGGTTAGTTTAGTTTACTATTAAGGTTTGGCCTGTCTTGATTTTTTTTTTTTTTTGAAATGCCTTAGATTTCAACAAATTCTTTTTTAGTTTGGCTAGTCAGAACTATACTATTTACCAACCATATGTGAGCACTGGGAATCATTCAGCCTAAATCTATGGTGACTTATTTCTTTTCTGCCTTATGCCCTTAATACAAGGGGAAGCATAGCATTTAGCCAAAGACTAAAGTAGATTCTTATGCTGATGTCTGGACTTGTTTTTCTGAAGAGCTCCCTCCTCTCTCATACTTTACCTTGCAAATTTTAATGCCTCCATTTCCCCAGACTCTAAAGTCAATATTTCTTTCCTTAGCTTAGTAAGACCACAGTGCTCTGCTTGAAATCCTCTACCCTGGTTTGTGATTGGAAAGTGCCTGAAGATATGAAATCTGGCATATGGTTCACTTTGTGTGTTTCCTTAATCTCAAGAATCAGTCCTGTGCTGATCAATGGTCAATATTTAAAAACCAGTGTTTCAAATATTTCCATCACTTAATTTTCTTATTGTTGCTAGGTTTATTACTGGGGTTCAATGCCTACACAATGAATCCACCATTCTGAGTGGTCATGTTTTGCTTTTCTTCTTTTTTATTTGATAGGACAGAGGGAGACTGAGATGGGGGGGGAGGTTAGAAAGGAATAATGAAAAACACTTGAATCACTCCTTCACTGCTTGAAACTTCCCTCTTGCCCTTGCATGTGGTAGCTTGTCTGTTCAGCCAAGTGTGTTATTATTTGACTCACCATTTTCACCACTTTTCAAAAATAATTAAACAAATTATTATATTAATTAATTTATTTATTGGATAGACAGCCAGAAATTCAGAGGGAAGGGGGTGATAAAGCAGGAGGGAGACAGAGATGACACCTGCAGCTCTATTTGACCATTCATGACGCTTTCCCCCTGCAGGTTAGGACTAGGGGCTCAAACCTGTATCGTTGTGCACTGTAACATGTACACCCAACCAAGTGTTCATCCCCTATCCCCCTGAAAAATAATGTTTACAGTGGAAAATAAAATCCTATATGACTTATTCGGTAATCAGAAGTAGGCATCTGACTTTGTATATATCCTTTATTATGTGAAGTATAACTATGTTTCTTTGTCAAATTCTTTATAAATCCTGCATATGGGGAGAGTATCTATCTCATGCTTATGTAGGTAACTTCAAATTTGTTTGGTTTCTCAATTTAAAGTGAAGCTGGAATGTGTATCATTCTAAAATACTCCCCAGAATTCAGGATAATATTAAAAAGAGTATATGTACAAGAAATATTTAATGAATATCATAAATTAATAAATGGAAAAACATGGGGTTGATTCTTAGTTCCTGATTTGGAGACCAGGTAACTTGGACATTGCCTTGTGGGTGCTTGAAACCACTGTATATCGAGAATTGATTATGTTCAAAATGGTCCCTAGAATTATGATCTGGAAGACATTAGAAAGACCTCACTAGTGTGATTTATTCAACTTAAGAAAAGAAAGGAGCAGGCAAATGAGGCTCTTACTCATGTTAGTTAAGAGTAGTTTTAGCTATAATAATAACAACAACAACAAAATGGATCAAATGTTTCAAGGTTTTTGTTGCATAGACCATAGCTCTGAGTATATGTTCCTTCAATCTAAGCACTTAAGACTTCATTTATCTTACTCTTAAAATAGCATAGATGCTTGAAATCTTATAATTTTGTTAACATTCACAATAAAAAATTAAAAAACAGAGAGAAAATGAGGGGGGGAAGCAAGGAAATCTATTATATATTAGTTATATTATTGTATAATTTATTTTTATATTATTGTATAATTTAAATTTAAATACAATGCTTCACCAGTAAATTTTAATATTATTTTTTTTGTGTGATCAATAGTGGGTAAGAAGATTGTAAGATTACAGGATATAGTGCCACACCACAATACTGTCAAATTCTGTGTCCTCACCCACCAACTCCCAATGATAACTGCCAATAATCCTCACAAGTCTTAGAAACAGTTTGTCTGCTTTCTTTTTTTTCCCTACAAGTTCATGTGTATAAATCCTATAGATTCCACATATGAGGGAACCCATCCCATCGTTGTCTTTCAGCTCTTTACTTATTTTGCTAAGCATAATCATCTCCAGTTCTGTCCATTTTTTCCCCAAAGGACACAATATCATCTTTTTTGATTGATTGCAGTAGTATTCCATGGAATATAGTTCTTATAATTTATTTAGCCAGTCATCTCTTGATAGATATTTAGATTGCTTCCAGTCTTTGGCTATTGTAAATAATGCAGCTATGAACATAGGGGTACATATGCCACTTCTAATGAATGTGTTTTTTTTCTTTTATTTTATTTATAAAAAGGAAACACTGAAAAAAACATAGGATAAGAGGGTACAACTCCACACAATTCCCACCATCTGAACTATGTATCCCATCCCCTCCCTTGATAACTTAATAAATAAACAAAATAAATAAACAAACATATAAACAAACAAAAAACTAGTATAGCCAGATACCCTTTGGAATATAACTAAAATATGTCTAGTAGCTATCTACAAAAAGGAGACCCCCCCCCACCAACTCTTCATCTGCACTATTCCAGCCTTTAGGTTCATGATTAGTCAACAAGTTGTTTGGCTTTATATGTTAACTCTCTTTTCAGCTGCCAGGTTCCAATCCAGATGCTAGCCTGATGCCAACCAGACTTCCCTGGACAGACGACCCCACCAATGTGTCCTGGAGCTGCGAGTCTCCAGAACCCCGACCCACTAGGGAAAGAGAGAGGCAGGCTGGGAGTATGGATTGACCTGCCAACACCCATGTTCACCGGGGAAGCAATTACAGAACCCCGACCTTCACCGGGGAAGCAATTACAGAACCCCGACCTTTCTAATTAATGTTTTAAATATCCTTTATTTATTTATTATTATTTTGCCTCCAGGGTTATCACCGGGGCTTAGCACTATGAATCCACTGCTCCTGGAGGCCATTTTTTCCCATTTTGTTGCCCTTGTTGTTGTTGTTGGATAGGACAGAGAGAAATCGAGAGAGGAAGGGAAGACAGAGAAGGGGAGAGAAAGATAAGGCCCCCCTTAAGTATCCTTTAGATAAATGCCCCAATAGTAATACTGCTGGAACATAATGTGCTGGGAGCCAGCCTCGGCTTGTTACTAGGGTCTCCGAAGGAGGAGGGGCGTCAGTGCGAATGAGGTGAGAGACACATCAACTGCTTTAGGAGGTGGAGAAAGGCATCTCTGCTTTCTCTCTGCAGAGCTTTATTACTTATAAACTCTTCACCTGGATACAGTGTGTCAATTTTTGGCTAAAAAGAAAACATATGAGCTCATTGTCTAACCACACCTGGAACTGTTTCCTATTTTCAGTATTTCTAAGTTCTCTGTTCTTAGTCCCTCAACTGTATCCTGTACTGTCCCTGTGTAGTACTCCCTAAATGTTTTTTGTTTAATCTTAATCTATATTGTGATTAAGTTTTACTGGAATCTTACAAAAGTCCTATATTTTATTATGTTCCTATAAAGTATCTATTGTTTCTACTAGGTTAGTTTTCAGGAAGCAGTTCATCTTGTGTAGCTTGGGGTAACGGGGCCTTGCTAGTTTCTATATAAATTCTAAGTTATTAACCTTAACCTGCTTGTCTTTAATGTTAACCACATGACCACGGTATTCATCATAGACACCCATAAATGGAAGAGGTGGGTCAGTAGGAAGAATGCAATGCTCTCTGTATTTTCCCCTTACCTTTTCTACCTGGGGTGTAGGTACCAGTGTGACAAGGGGGACAAGCAATTCCTTCACAGTCAGCTTATCTGATAATTGGCCAATTGTTATGTTTTAATCCTCTTTAGTAAAATTACATATCTTGGTACAATTCTCCATATCCGTCCTTGGTGAGTCCCTGGATTTTCTGTGACAGCAGTCCTTCCACAGGGAAGTTTTCTCAGGGCCCCCAGGTGAAATTTGGAAAGATCCAATAAATCCAGTGACTAGCAAAAATACAAGCAGAAGGCTGAGTGGCTTCGGTTCAGTCCAGGAATACTCACTTTCCCCACCATATTCGGACTTTGTCAGACAGCAGGTGAGACATCGCCTTCACCAATAATATAATTCCATTTTTATTTAAAGACTCCCATATAGTCTTCCAAATGGGCTGAACCACTTTGCAGTCCCATCAGCAGTGCAGCCACAACCTTGCCAACACCTATCATTTCCTGATTTGTTGATGTAGGTCATTTTTACAGGTGTGAGATTGAATCTCATTGTAGTTTTACTTTACATTTCTCCTATGATAAGTGGAGCATTACTTCATATGTCTGTATGCCATGTATGTCTCTTCTTTAAATACTGTCTCTTTAGTTCTTTGACCCACTTTTTATTGGGATATTATTTTTACTTTTGTTGAGCTGTGCCAGCTCTTTATATGTTTGATATGAGTCACTAGTTGGGTAAGTGATGTGCAAATATCTTTTTCCATTTACTTTGTTGCCTGGCTACTCTTGTATAGTTTGCTTTTGATGTGTGTAGGTTTTAGTTTAATTTATTTACTCTTGCTTTAACTTCATATGCCCATGCGCTTGAGTTTCCAAATACATCTTTACTGTGAAAATCCTGTAATGTTTCACTGATGTTTTCTCTGATAAATTTTAGAGTTTATGGTCTAGTATCCAGGTCTTTGATCCTTTTGACTTGATTTTAGTGTATGGTGTTAGGTGGTGGTCTAATTTTACCTTTCTTCTGTCTTTCCATTTATCCCAGGACTTCCTTTTTTAAAAAAATTATTTATAAAAAGGAAACACTGACAAAATGGATAAGAGAGGTACAACTCCACACAATTTCCACTACCAGAACTCCGTATCCCATCCGTTCCCCTGATAGTATTTCTAGTCTTTATCCCTCTGGGAGTATGGACCCAGGGTCATTATGGGGTGCAGAAGATGGAAGGTCTGGCTTCTGTAATTACTTCCCCACTGAATATGGGTGTTGGCAGGTCAATCCATACTCCCAGTCTGTCTCTCTCTTTTCCTAGTGGGGCGGAGTTCTGGGGAAGCGGAGCTGTAGGACATCATCTGCTTAGGGAAGTCTGGTTGGCATCATGTTAGCATCTGGAACCTGGTGGCTGAAAAAATATTATACACAGCCAAACAAGTTGTTGACTAATCATGAACCTAATGGCTGGAGTAGTGCAGATGAAGAGTTGGGGGGGGGGTTCTCCATTTTGTAGATAGTTAATAGACCTATTTTAGTTATATTCCAAAGAGCCCATGACTACACTAGTTTTGTTTGTTTGTTTGTTTGTTTTTTTCCTGAGCTTGACATCTAGATATGCAGGTGGATCCTAGTTATTGTCTGGGGAGATGATTTCATGGCTGGAAAAAAGATAGCTGGATCAGGGAAGAGAGTAGCTCCCAAATATGGGAAAAGTGTATAAATATTACTGATTGTAAACCCCTTCGGTTTAATCTGATCTGGGGCCCATATTCAACTTAGGAGCCTATGTGACCTCTGCATCTCTGTCCATGATTTCCTTTACTTCATTGAGTTGTTTAGACTCTTTTGTCATATGTTAGGTGGCTATATATTTGTGTGCTATTGTCTGGGCTCTTGATTCTTATTGATTGATCCAAATGTCCATTTTTTAAATTCTAGTACTATGCTGTTTTAATTATTATTACTTTGTAGTAGTATAAACTGAAGTTGGGGAGTATGATACATTCATTTATTTTTTCCTTTTTGCTCAGAAATGTTTTGGCTTAATGTTCAATTTTTTTTCATGACTATGTGTTTTATCTTTAAATTATGGAGTAGTAACTGAAATATATCAAATTTCAAACTGTTTGCTTGTAACTGTAAACAGTTATCAAATGGACCACTCAGGTATTCTCTCCATAGATGTCATACTAAGGATAAAGAGCAAATCATACCTTTTGTGTTTTGATTAACTAAAACTACCTTATCCATTACACACCAAAATTTCATTACCATATGTCACTTTTTCCTACCAGTTCATTAAGTATTCATATTTAATACAAATGGTGTCATAGATTGTTTGCCATTGATTCAAGCCATTCCATTTCAGAAACCTCCCATAAAGTCTGCTCTTAACCTAAAAGCATACTAAATGGAGTTGAAAGAATGAGGAGAAATTCAGAGGAAGTGACTGAATTATCTCAGTTCGAAAACTAGAGAGAAAAAAGAGTTATGGGGTGATAATGGAAGTAGTAGCTAGAAAATTATGCCATTATTACTGTATAAACCAAAGTCTCAAAATTTTAGATATTGGGGGGAAAACTTGGATTCTCACCCATAGGATGTGAGATGGGGAGTTGAAATCAATTTGATTTCCTCAAAAGTAAAATGAGACACAATATACACCTTCATTGTAATTATTAAAAATACTCCTTCATGAAATGCATCATCTTATCCTATAAAAATAAAGTAGAGAGGGACCAGGCACACTTGATTAATTGCTGGTGTTACAGTGGCAAGGAGATGGGTTCAAGCCCCTAGTCCCCAGCTGCTGGAGGAAAGCATCACAAGAAGTGAAGTAGTGCTGCAAGTGCCTTTCTTTCTCCCTTTCTATCTCCTCTTCTCCATCTCAATTTTTCTCTATTTCTATCCAGTAAAATAAATTAAAAAACAATAACATAGGGATAACAATAGTAATTATTGGTAGAACTAACATTTATACATTTATAAAATTAGTTTTATAATTTATAACATTTATATACTAACATTTATACATTTATTTATTATTTATTCTACTCATTAATTCTTCAACAACAATCTTTGAGGTGTCTATTCTCATTTTACATATGAGGAAGCAGAAACAGAAAGGGTTAACATTTGCCAAGGTCAGACGGTCAATAATTGGAAGAGCAGGGATTCTGAACTGAGGCAGCCTGAATTTTTAATTATCTCTTAATTACCACATTATGCTTTCAGATGCTCTAGTGACAAAGGAAAGAAAATTAACAATGATAGAGTTTTACTTTTTCTCTGTACAGTAATAAAATATTTAAAATATATAATAGTATAGTGTTAATTATATCTTACTAAATAGTAGCAACACCATGAAAAAATAGACAAAAAGGCAAACCTGAATTCGAATGTATTAAATATGAATTCATAATGACTGAATTATGTTCTGTATTTTTGCTAGAAAAAGACCTGACTAAGCTACATTAATTATCATACACTTTTCACTAATCTTTATAAGAATAATTGACCTACTGAAAACTTGTTAGTTTAATACAATTTCATGTTAATGGGTAGAATAATTTGAAAAATACTTTATTTTCATATTTAAACCAGCTCAAACTCATAACAATACAAGAGTCTGAAGACAACGGTTATATTCTATGGATGCCAATGAGGTTTCATCTACTCATAATATAGACAAGACAACAATTCATTGAAGAATATGAAACAGTATTATCTTACCTGATATGAGTATCATACATGAGACTTTTCTTTCTTTAATGAGACTATTGTCATTTCTTTTAGCCTAAAATTTTTTCTATTTTTCATGATTTGCTTTGCTAAGCAATTAAAAAATATTTACACCAAGATTATAAAATAGAGAGCAGCGAGAAAGATAAGTATCCACTTTTTGCCATCCAAAATAATTACTATATGTGTATCTTACTTTTTTTATTCACATTTATGTGTTTCATTGTCCGATTTGTATAACATTGTTCAGACCTTAGTGTACAAATAATACTTTATCTCTATAGGCATCACATTGTAGGTATCATTTGCCTTTTGTATTTTTTTAAAAATTTTTTATTTAAGAAAGGATTAATGAACAAAAACATATGGTAGGAGGGGTACAACTCCACACAATTCCCACCACCCAATCTCCATAACTCACCCCCTCCCATGATAGCTTTCCCATTCTCTAGCCCTCTGGGAGCATGGACTCAGGGTCGTTGAGGGTTGCAGAAGGTAGAAGGTCTGGCTTCTGTAATTGCTTCCCCGCTGAACATGGGCGTTGACTGGTCGGTCCATACTCCCAGTCTGCCTCTATCTTTCCCTAGTAAGGTGTGTCTCTGGGGAAGCTGAGCTCCAGGACATATTGGTGGGGTCTTCAATCCAGGGAAGCCTGGCCAGCATCCTGGAGGCATCTGGAACCTGGTGATTGAAAAGAGAGTTAACATACGAAGCCAAACAATTTGTTGAGCAATCATGGATCCCAAGCTTGGAATAGTGGAGAGGAAGTGTTAGGGAGGTACTCATTGCAAACTCTAGTGTACTTCTGCTTTCAGGTATATATTTTGCAGTAGTTTATGGATATGTGTAACATAAGCTCTCTCTCACAGAAACTTGTGTATATCTAGGTTTTAGGACTTTGTTAGAAAGTGAACTACCTGAGATGAAATTAGAGTGTACTATAAAAGGAAAGGTCTCACCCGAGTAATGAAGCTGAAGGGTTGTCATTCCACACGTGAAGTCTCTGGTGAGTCCTATGCACTTCCAAAACCGAACCAAGAAGAACTACAAAATCTAAATGCACCAATCACAGACAAAGAAATTGAAGCCTTTTGTATTTTTATCCATCCCTTAGTACTAGGAGAGAGATGGGGAAAAAAATCAATCAGAATTAATTCTATATTTGTTATGTTGTCATTCATATCTTTAACTAACTTAATAACATAATATCCATGTAAAGAAAATGTAAAAAAATTTCTGTTTAAGTAAAATTAAATCTTAGAGAAATAGATGTTCTGATTGAGTAACTGCTTATCAATATTTTTAAGGTCTGAATTCAGGACTATAGGACTCCTAAAAATGTGCTTTCTATAGCTCACCAGAAGCGAGAAAGGTAAATATGGTTGTCATGTCTCAGGAGAAAGAAGAGTTTGTGTCATTTGTTGAGTGGAAAGCAAAGACGCTGTTACGTGGCATACACTACACAATCTGCCTTTGCAAAGAAAAAGTCTACATGTTAACCATGTATTGGTTAAGTTTATAGTTTTATAAGGTCATGTAAATTCTTGTCTCTCTTCAAACTGTAAAGAAAGAAGATAGACAAAGAAGTATTTTTTAAAAAAATTTCTTTATTGGGGAATTAATGTTTTACATTCAACAGTAAATACAATAGCTTGTACATGCATAATATTTCTCAGTTTTCCATATAACAATACAACCCCCACTAGGTTCTCTGTCATCCTTCTTGGACCTGTATTCTCCGTCTCCCCACCCGCCCAGAGTCTTTTACTTTGTTGCAATACTCCAATTTCAGTTCAGGTTCTACTTGTGTTTTCTCTTCTGATCTTGTTTGTCAACTTCTGCCTGACAGTGACATCATCCCATATTCATCCTTCTGTTTTTGACTTATTTCACTTAACATGAATTTTTCAAGTTCCATCCAAGATTTGCACTCACAGGTGATTTGGTGGGTTCCTGAATTTGTTCTAGTCCTGCCTTTGTGTTGACCTGGGTGAGGACAGAAGAGGAGGAGAGGAGAGGAGAGGAGAGGAGAGGAGAGGAGAGGAGAGGAGAGGAGAGGAGAGGAGAGGAGAGGAGAGGAGAGGAGAGGAGAGGAGAGAAGAGAAACACAGCTGCTCCTGCTCTGCAGACCATAGAAGTATTTTTGAGGGTCAGAAATTACAAGTTTAGGGATAAAGTATTTTTGTTTTCCCCTTCTCCATTACATTCAAGTCTAGGTAAAGAGGCTCCAAGAGAATCCATTAAACGATTTAAACAAAAAGTAGTCTTCTTCATAAAGGTCTCTAAGCCTGAGTCATCTATTAGTTGATATGAGGAGCAAGTGAGTTGAGTATGAAACTGCAATTGTGACTTAAACTAGAGTAGGTTGTATAATGTCTGAAAGTAAATTTTTAGTTGCCAAATTGTGATTTTTCTTCCCTCATAAATAAAAGTTTTCAGAGAGCTTAATGACTCACTCAGATGTTATCTAGGACCGGAGAAGAGCCAGTAGGGAATGCTTGAAGGATATATGGTTGAATGCCAAAATATATTGGGTCCATTTTCCTTTCAGGCTCATCCTGTTTATAAGAAAAATTAAGTTTATTTTCTTTCACACCTCATCTGGGTCTGGTTTGTTAAGTGTTTATAGGCACTAAATATATTAGCATCTCCTTTGTTATTGCCAGATCTTCACTTTTTCAGACAATAAGAAAATTAGTTTTTTAATTATTATTTTCAAAAGTTATTTATTTATTGAATAGAAACAGAAATCGAGAGGGAAGAGGAGATAGAGATACATACATACATACATACACACATACATACATGCATACATGCACACATACATACATACATACCTGCAGTCCTGCTTCACCACTCATGTAGTTTCCCCCCCACACACAGATTGGGACTGGGGACTCGAACCTGGGTCCTTTTGCATTGTAACATGTGCACTCAACTGGGTGCACCATCACCCCTCCCCTGGCCTGATTATTTCAGATAGAGAGAGGAAGAGACATCACAGTGTCAAAGCTTCCTTCAGTGCTGTGGTGCATACTTCACTGTGGTGTACCAGGAGCTTGGACCTGCGTTTAATGCATGGCAAAGCAGATGTCCTCCCAAGTAAACTATCTCCACAACCCCCATTTAATCTTTTTATAGCCCCCAAAAGTCAAGCTTATTCCCATTTAAAGATGAGAAAAAGGTTTATGAATGTAAAATGAAATATCATGATGGAAAAGGTGCAAATCCTTTCTAAGTTCTTTTTTTTAAATTTTTAAAAAATATTTTATTTTATTTATTTATTCCCTTTTGTTGCCCTTGTTGTTTTTTATTGTTGTAGTCGTCGTTGTTGGATAGGACAGAGAGAAATGGAGAGAGGAGGGGAAGACAGAGAGGGGGAGAGAAAGATAGACACCTGCAGACCTGCTTCACCTCCTGTGAAGCGACTCCCCTGCAGGTGGGGAGCCGGGGTTCGAACCGGGGTCCTTATGCCAGTCCTTGTGCTTTGCACCACCTGCGCTTAACCCGCTGCGCTACAGCCCGACCCCCCTTTCTAAGTTCTTGTGTTTATGAGTCTGCTTTCCAATACCTAATCTAGGAGCTATTTTTTTTTTCTAGTATTTGCAGCAAAGTTTGAACAACAAGGAATGGAATTTGAACATTATTAACAATAAATGCTTTTAACAAGTCTGTCTATGCATAAAAGCAATCATGCTCACTCTTCTTTAGTTTCATAGCCAACTGCTCTTCAGTAAGTGCCTAAGATGTTGTCCTTTTCTGACCGATTTTTGAAATCCTTGCTTTGCAAATTGATATTGCTATCAGCTAATGTATCATATTCTTTAGCTCTAAATTTGTCTCCATTCTGAATGAACGAATATACAGGCAACTGAGTTGAGTGGGAAATGAATCTTTGTAGGTTACACTGAAAGTGCTGTGTGAAGGTGGAAGAAATCATTCAAGTGATGATCTGCTAATTCAGCAAAAACATCCTGCTAAGCTCCCTTTTCTCTATTCCCTATTATATGTGTAAACATATATATGTGGTCCAGGGCTGCTAGGATGAAGTAATTTAAGTCATTTAAGAATTAATTGTTATTAGACCCTGCTGTCTGTTTTCAGTATTTTGATCTTACAACTTCTGAGAGCTCTGATTCCAGGGTAAAGAGATGGCATTCTTCAAGCTTATTTGTCTTTTACAAATCATACTAAAGTGATCATTAAGAAAGCATGTATGCATCCAGAGATACAGTATTATAGACTCAGGACTCATTATGTCTGGTCTGAAGTCTAAGTTTGGCTTCCTTTAAATAAAGCATTAATGAGGATACCATTACTGACACCTGTTCATCTCTCCGAGAAAAATCAATACCTATAAAGTATTCAAACCTTTCTTTGCATTCTTAAATGAAGCTTCTTATGTCTTCAGTACAATTTCTCTTGTAGATTTTATGTTTTGTTCTGCTTTAAGCATACTGAATCCTAGATTTCCTGAAACTAGGAAATTGACTCCATTTTAGGTTTAACATTTACCACTCTGGCTGATGAGGAAAAAAATGTTTTGATGTATTTTCTCCTTCCATGATTTTTCTCTCTTGTATTTACTCATATTTTAATTTACTCATGCATTTATCTCTTCCTGGATTCAATCATCCATTTAATAAACTTTTATAAAATTTATTTCTTTTAGACTTTAAAAGATAAATTTATCTCACAGGAGTAGAAAGGGAAGAGACACTAGAACATAATTATTTTAAAAATATTTATTCCCTTATTATTATTATTGTAGTTATTATTATTATTATTGTTGTTATTAATGTCGTTGTGGTTGTATATGACTGTGAGAAATGGAGAAAGGAGGAAAAGATAGAGAGAGGGAGAGAAAGATAGACACCTGCAGACCTGTTTCACCACTTATGAAGTGACCCCTGCAGGTTGGGAGCCGGGGGCTCGAACTGGGATCCTTACACTGGTCCTTGTGCTTTGTGCCACTTGCACTTAACACACTGTGCTACTGCCCGACTACCTAGAACATAATTCTACCATAAATTATGCTAGAGATTGAAAATAGGATTTATGCATTCAAAGAATGCAATCTTCCCTCTGATATACTTTTCTAGAGTCATATTGATTATTTAAATGAGGACAAGTTTATGTAAGGAGACACTCAGAAGATAGGAACCATTCCATTCTGTTAGTAGGTCTGTTGCAGAAGATGCATGCTCCTTGGTGATGAGAAGTTTGCCATTAATGCCAGAGAGATAGTTCACAAAGTAGGGTTTACGCCTTGCTATATTTTCAGTAGCTTTGAGTCCTGGCATCACTTGGGGCATATGGGATACTATGACAATAGAATAAGCTTTGGTTCTGTGATGTATCTCTCTTTTCTGTCACTGTTTCTTTCTTTGAATGAAAAAGTGCCACAGAAGTACTGAAATTGTGCCGACTCCACAAAATAGAGAGAGAAATAAAATAAATAAAGGTAGGTATTCCAATAATTATCTTCTTGAATTGCAACTTCATGTTTGATCCTTTACTTCTAGGTTAGTGAAAGCAAACTTCTACAGAGCTCTAGAATTCATTTCTGGGCATCACCTTGATCTCGCCAAATCTAGTCAGTTATCACATCTCAGTAATTCTGAAAAGTAAACTCTCAAATTCATCCTCTCTCACCTTACTGCTGTTGGTTCAAATCACTCTTTTGTTTTGTGTATCGGCACTATGAATCCACTGCAGCTGGTTGCCTTTTTTTTTTTTTAACATTTTATTAGATAGGATAGAGAGAAATTGAGAGAGGAGGTAAAAATAGGGAGAAAGGTAGACCCCTACAGACTTGCTTTACCACTTGTGAAGCATCCCCACCAAAGGTGGGGAGCCTAGGGCTCTAACCGGGATCCTTGCATAGGTCTTTGTGCTTCATACTATGTGCACGTAACTAGGCGCACCACCACCGGCCCCTTAAGAATTTCTTTTTAACTATATAAAAATGTTAACTATATAAAATGTTGTATGATTATAACTATATGAAAATGTTGTATGGTTAAAAACTCCCAAGTCTATAGCAGATGTGTAAGTTTCTTGCAAAAAGGATCTACTTTTCCCTATAACATTCTACCTCAACATTTCCACTGTATGTTGTGTTTACAGACATAGGGAGAAATTTATTCTAAAGCAAAAAGATCTTATTTTTTATTGATTTAATAATTATTAACAAGACCATAGAACAAGAAGTGTACAATTCCACACAATACCCACCACCAGAGTTGTGTATCCCATCCCTCCACTGGAAGCTTTCCTATTCTTTATCCCTCTGGATCCCTCTGGGAACATACAGATTGGAAGGGAAGAAGTCAAACTCTCATTATTTGCAGATAATATGATACTATACATTAAAAAAAAAAACCTAAAGAATCCAGCAGAACACTTCTGGACATCATTAGGCAATATAGCTAGAAGACCTTTTTTTTGTTCTTACTCCTTCTGGCATAAAGATTCTATTTTGCATTCTGGCAAAACCCCTTCTTTCCTTTTAGTGTTTGCCTGGTTAACTTTCAATCATCTTTTAGTTTCAATGGAAGCATTATTTTCCACATGTACTGAGTTTAGAATCTCAGTATTTCTCTAGTGTGCTGTTTACCGTACATTCCATGCTGGATTTATCTCCTTGTGGGAGAAGCATATCTACCTTTTTCTCCCGTTTAATTCTCAGTGTCCGCCACATAGTGGGTCCTAAATAGCATTTGACAACTCAGTGAATTTTTGGACACAGGCACTTTTGTGGGTCTCAAGCCTAGATTGAAGATTTTTTGATATTGCTAAACACACACACATTTTGCACTTACACTGCATGCTTAAGGGAACATGGGAAGAGTGCTAGACAAGCCTAAGGATTGGATTGGAACATAATTCTTGGCTTCATCTGGCTATTAATCCTACATGCCTGTGGTGATAAGCCCTAGAAAATCTGGATAATCCTGTATAGTATTCAGAGAGAGCTGGAAACAGCTGTAAATACATATCAAACTGTCAAATACTATTATCACTTAGACAACTGTGCAAGATTTCCAAATTATATTAGGCTATTCTTGTAAATCAAAGTTATTCTTTCAATGACGTTCTTTTTTAATTATTATTTCCTATGTTCTTGCTCTGTCTACCCAGTTATCTCACATTTCTCCATTGTTCTTGTCACTTAATTCCTGAAGTTTTCTTTCTTTGTTTATTGTTGATATAGACAGAGAGAGACTGAGACAGAATGGCAAGATAGGGAGAGAGAAAAGGAGAGATATCTATCATCCTGCTTCATTGTTTGTGAAGCTGCTCATTACTAGAAGCTTCAGCCTGGATCGTTGCACACTGTAATGCATTCACCCAAGCCCAATTCCTAATATTTTTATCTTCTGCTACAGTTGTGCCTTGGATAATTCTGTCTTCTTCTCTGACGCTGCTCTTTGACATGTTTTTCTCATCTTTCACCCTCCCCATTTTATTCCATCTCTTATTTTGGGACAGTTCTGTGTCTTCCTTTTTTTCTCTCCCTTTACACACCTTTCTTTCTGTCTTATTTTCTTTATTCATCTTCTGTTACAAGTGAAACACTTTGGATACCTGTTTTTATGAATACACATAGGAGCTCCAAGACTTCACCAAAGTCCTTCCTGTTTTCCTCAGTCTTGTTTATTCTAGAGCAGCATCCATATCACTCATAAGCAGGTGAAGTAGTTGAAATTCCACAGATAAGCAAATAATTCTTGGCGGTTTTAAAATGAAATCACTGCACTGCCAAAAGACTTCTATTTACAACACAACATAAATGTTACTATTTCAATTAAAAAATAGATCAAAACTTAAAAAGCATGCTTCCATAAGAGCATTATTCTAGCCTTTATGTATAATTAGATGTAAAGAAATCATTATTTTTCCTGCATAATTTAGACTTGGCTAATAACCAGAGGTAAATAACAGTTTGTCCCTGCTGCATTCAATAGCAACACTGCTGAATAAAATACTTGCCCATGTGCTGTAGAGGTCTTTCTTTTCTATGTTTATTTTTCTTTTACCCTCACTTTAACTCCTTTCACCTCATAATAATCCTTTTTTTTTTAAATTCTTTCTTCAGGAGCTTTGCAGCAAGATTTACACAAGTATTTGGAAGTAAACAGCAGCCTAGTTCTCTTTGTTTTCCTTCACCCCCACCCCCACCCCATTTTGCTTATTTTCAACTAGAACATGCCCTGATTCTGTTTACTTCTTTACTTGTAACCAGGCTATTCTGTTGAGACTGGATGGGTTGGGGTGGTAGATACAGGCATCAGAAAAAAGAGGTGATTGGCCCATCCTACATTTCCACATTTCCAAGGAAAGCCACCTTGATGTCTTAAAAACAAACAAACAAACAAAAAACCTTCTCTCTCTGTATATACTTAGACTTATTTTTATTTCCTCCAAAACCAAAGTTTCTCTGTTGAAATTAAATTACTTAGTATGCTGTTTGTTCCCTTTTCTTACACAGCTTTACTAGTGTGTGTGTGTGTGTGTGTATGTGTGTGTACATATATATATTTTAATATAAGCAACACATTGTGTCTGCTTTGAACACACTGACTATATATTTTTTGTTTTCTACCTGATTGTGTTTGCTGGTGCACTGAGATACAAATGCAGAGAAGATTGCTGATATAAGGGTAAGCCCTCATTCCCTGGACTAGATGAAGCAAAGAATACAGACTTTGGATGGGCTGGGGGTATCTCCTTATGGAATAAGAAGAGATACCATAATTGGTGTTTTTAAAGAAAAAAAAAATAAAGTACATAAATTTTGTGCATCTATAAGGGTACAACTGTGCATTATTATATGACCTTATGCAGACTGTAAAATAAGTTACACCAAAGTGAGATACTTCTTTTTGGGAAGCCAGTTTATCTAACCTGTTATGCTTTGGACTAGGTTCTTGTCCTCTCAGAGCATTAACTTGAACTAGGTTCAAATTGGGGCTCAAATTCATTTTTATATTGATTTATGAATTCACAGCTATACAGCTAACCCAGGATTGTATTCCAGTATTGCTTAACTACAAAGTCAATGTTTTTTTCCACAACACCAACATGTATATAATGAACATTGAATAATTTCTTATTCCTGTCCTTCTTGCTGTCACTCTTAACAGCTAAGATCAGTCCTTCAAAATATATCTATTCAGTCATAGACTTCTTACTTCTTCAGTACTTTTCATATGTGGTTTATTTTTCTTATACCAGAAAGTTACCCTCACTAAGAAAATACAAGGACAGTAAAATAAAACATATGTTAATTGTCTATTTCCCAATATAATTTCCTAGTTACACCTAATAATTGTTTATTTGATAGATTTTACTAATATATATTTTGCCTTCAAGGTTATCACTGGGGCTTGGTGCCTGCTCTAGAAATCCACTACTCCTGGTAACCATTTTTTTTCTTTTTTTTTTTTTAGTTGGATAGGACAGAGAAATTGAGAGAGGAGGGGGGAGCAGAGAGGGTGAAAGAAAGATAGACATGCTTGTGAAGTGACCCTCCTGTAGGTGGGGAGCAGGGAGCTCGAACCAGGACCCATGTGTGGGTCCTTGCACATTGGATTATGTGTTCTTAACCAGATTTCTTTAGGTAAATATTGCCTGAATGTACATGGGAATATTTACCTACCAAAGGGCAATAGACACAACTATTTATTTATTTAAGTTAGTAATAAATTAAATTAATACAAATTAACTTAGCTGAATTTACTTTAATCAAATCTTTTTTTTTTTGCCTCCAGGGTTATTGCTGGGACTCAGTGCCAGCACCATGAATCCACTGCTCCTGGAGGCCATTTTCCCCCCCTTTTGTTGCCCTTGTTCCTGTAGCCTTGTTGTGGTTAATATTGTTGGTGTTGATGTCCTTCGTTGCTGGATAGGACAGAGAGAAATGGAGAGAGGAGGGGAAGACAAGAGAGGGGGAGAGAAAGATAGACATCTGCAGACCTGCTTCACCGCCTGTGAAGCGACTCCCCTGTAAGTGGGGAGCTGGGGCTCGAACCGGGATCCTTACACCAGCCCTTGTGCTCTGTACCACGTGCTCTTAACCAGCTGTGCTATCATCTTACCCACATCAATTTTTTTTTATATATAAGCATATACATGCAATACTGCATCAGGTTCAGGAAAAAGTGATGTGTTAATTTTGTGTTTAAAGTGTGCTAGGTAAAGCCACACATAATGTTCAAATTAGGGAGTATAACTAAATATCTGAAAATTATTTATCATTACTCTGTTTTATTATTCTGTGGTGATAATTGTGGTGAGAGCTACTCAATTTTATCCATCACTATGTTTCTTCTGTCTGTAAGCATCACTACTTTTTCTTTAAAGTGATAAATTGCACTATAGATTTTTTTTTTTTCTTTCTCTGAGGGGCCCAAAATTTTGTGTGTGTTTGTGTGCGGGTTGTCCCAGGCCTCTCCACCTCCCTGGCCACTGGAGACCTAGGTGGCCCCTGGGGGTGGGGGTAGGGGTGTCCTTGGGGATGAGGGTGAAGAGTATGGAGAACACAGGGCTAGTCAGCTCTGGGAGAATCCTCTTAGGGCAACTCATTTATTGGGGAATACAAGCAGGTAGATATATCCAAGGCTTACCAAGGTTGTGGTAATCATTAACCCATACATAATTCATAGTTACATCTTGACCTACAAAGTATTTGGTAACAACTGGAAAGTTATCATATAAGGTCTGGTCTAGGAGCTTACAATGCATAGGTGGGTATTTTTCCCTAAGGGTAAACTACAAGCACTTCCTGGCAGGGGGGAAGGGAGCAGTTGAGCAAAGCCAGGGTATTTGTGGTGGGTTTCAAGTTGGCCATACACAGTACTTTATGGCCTTTGTTCAAAAGGGAATGGGATAGCATGTACAGGAAAGTTCCCAGTCTGAAAAAGATCTTCCATCATAAATTCATGAGGTCAGAAGGGACCTGCCTACTGCACCCCCCAGGAAAGGGGGGTGAACCTGGGGTCAACCCACTCACACTCTCATGGAAATAATGGTTCTTTCCCCACATGTGTGTTTGCTATCTAGAGTCTCAAATGATTGTAGATGAAGAGTTATAGTGCTGCACTTATAGTTTATTTTAGAGTTTTGTGCTGTTATTTTATTTTATTATAACAGAATGAGATGTAATAATAGTAACAGCAGCAGCAGTAGTTATTGCAATAGCAGAATATAGTGCCAAGGTTACTGAGTAACCTCTTTCTTAGCGTTGGTTTAAAACAGAAGGGTGGCTCTCTAGTGGCAATATTTGTGGACTTCTGTTCTTAGCTTTGTGACCCAAGAGTACTAAATCAGCCAAATCATGTTGCAGCATTAGATGCTCTCAACTTGAATTTGACCTTGGGAATAGAGTTTGAACATACTTAAGGTTGTGTTCTTATATTAATGGCATTAGATCCCTGTAGCTGTGACCTTGACAGACTCTCCAAAGAACTGATTATCAAGTTCTTCCAACAATTAGCATTTCAATACTTCACTTTGTCCTCTCTTTTTGAGTTAACCTAGACTATTTCATTGACCATATTGGATTTTTGTTGTTGCTGTTGTTTGTTTGCATAATTTTTGTTTTGTTTGCACTGAGCATTGTGCATATGTGCTTATTTTCACAGCTCACCCTCAGAGTTTTTCCATTCTTTAATTCCCAGAGAGAGAGAGAGAGAGAACATAAACTGCTCCCATGTAGGGAACTTAAACCCAGATCCTTGTTCAGGGTTAGACTTGTGGTCTACTGGATAAACTATCTCCTGGCTCCCCCAAACCATTTTAAACAGGGCAATAATTACAACAAGATTGTCAAATTTTAAGTAAAATATAATCCAATACATAAATATAATAATACATAAAGGTTACAGTAAACTTATTGACTAGAAACTTATTATTCTTAACTTATTAGATAAAAAAAGGCTGCCTGAAACAGCTTATATTTAAAGCTAGATGGAGGAGTTTAGATAACATAATGGTTATACAAAGAGACTCATGCCTGAAGCTCTGAAGTCCCAGGTTCAATCCTCCACACCATCATAAGTCAAAGCTGAGCAGTGTTCTGGTTAAAAAAAAAATCATATGGGGGGTGGGGTGGGGGAAGTTCCCGGAAGAAGGCGGACTGAGAAGCTGCTAGTGGCTTGAGCTCTGACCACATCTGGAAACAGTAGGATTTTCTGCCTTTAGTAGGCCAGTCAATAAGGGGTCTGAGCAGTGACACTAAGGAGGTGACTATAACTTAATTTGGGTTAAGAAATAGAGTAGAAAAAAAGGGAACAAATTTTTTTTTCCTTTTAATTATTAAGCACACCACCTCCCCCTTCCCCCCCCCATAACCAGTCCCTGGGGATCAGCTCCTAGCAGGCTCCCCTGCTGAGCTTCTGTCTTTACCAAATTCCTGTCCCACCAGGGATTATCATTCATTCTAAGTCTATACCCTTCTGAAACCTCTGGCCTTTTTTCTTTCTAAGTAGCCAACCCCCCCCACCTCACCCTGCATAGCTAATTAAATAATTAAAAATAAATAAATAAATAAAACTCTTTCCTTTCACTGCTCTTTTATGACTGTTCTTTTTCTTTTTTCTCTCTCTCTTTTTTATTCTTTTTCTCATTCTTGTCATCCTTTCTTCCTTAATCCTACAACTTCCAAAGCCACAGGCACCAGCCCCCACACCACCAAACAGTGTGCTTTTTTGAATTCACTGATACACATTTGGGAATTATTTGGGGGAAGAATTCTGACTCAGTGTGGACTCCCACTGAGAGTGTCTCTGCTCAACTTCCCTTCCTCCTTTAGCCACCCCTAGAATATATAGTGGATAGTTGATTTGCATTACTGTCTATTTCAGCTATCCTTGTCTAGTCCTGAGGTTTTTTTTTTTGTTTTTTTTTCTCATTCTAAACAATCAGCTGCCTCTGATCATGAGGTTTGAGGTAATCTGGGACAAGGTTTTTTTTTTTTTACCCTGCTCTATTTTATTATTAATATTATATAAAGGCATATATCTTCCCCCCCTTTAGGTTGATTAGAATTAACTCTTAGGGTATCTTTCATTGCTAGGGTAGTGGGCATCTTATCTATTGTGAGAGGAACTTATCTCCTTACTCTTACCTCCTCTACAGACTCTCCCCTCCCTCCTCCACCTAGCTAACTAAAAAAAATAAATTAAATTAAATTAAATTAAAAAAGTAATAAAAAAAACTTTCTTTTCACTGCTCTTTAATTACAGCTCTTTTTCTTATCTTTTCCCTTTTCTCTCACTTGTCTCTTTTTTTCTTTTTCTTTTTTTTTATATCTTGTCATACACTTCTTCCTTCCTTCTTCTTTGCCTTTCTGAATTTGCGAATTATTTTGGGGAAGAAATCTGACTCAGAGTGGACTTTCTATGTGTGTATCTCTGGAATAGTTCCCTTTCCCATCTTGTTATCCCTAGAATATACAGTGGATAGTAGATTTGGATAACTGTCTATTCTTGCTATCCCTTCTATCTTTTCTCTTTCTTCTTCACTGGGATTTGGTTACTATTCTTTCATGGACAGGAGAAATTGTTTGGCTAACTGGTAGTGATTAAACTGCTTCAATACTTGCTTCAGTTGCTACTGTAATTCCTGAGGTTGGTGAGTGCAATTGTCATAAAGGTATTTAGTACAGAGTTGCTTGTACTCAAGACACAACAGCTGAGGAACAACAGAGCATAAAAAAAAACACACAAATCAAAAAAATGGGTAGATAAAGAACAAATAAAACTGCTACTCCAATGAATGAAGACAAGAGCCCAGAAGAAACTACAAATCAGCCAGAAGTAACCATAGATAAGAAAAGTATGCAAGCAATAATAAACTTATTAATCACAGAAATGAAAACAACATCGGAGAAAAGGAATGGCAGTATTAGGGAAACAACAGTAGAGACCCCCAAGGAAAATACTGATTATCTTGAGGCAATTAGAGAACTGAAAGCTGAAATAGCTGAACTGAGGAAAGAAGCTGAGGGAAGGGAAAGCAGACTAACAGAAGCAGACAACAGAATTAGTCAGACAGAGGATGAGTTAGAGAACACGAAGAGAGAGGTGAAAGAGATAAAAAGAGATTGAGAGACACTGAAAACAACAACAGAAACATGGGATGATCTCAAAAGAAGTAACATTCACATAATTGGCCTGCCAGAGGAAGAAAGAGAGTAAGGGGAAGCAAACATTCTAGAGGAAATAATACAAGAAAACTTCTCAGACCTGAATAACAGAAAGGACATCAAGATTCAAGAGGCCCCGAGAGTACCAAACAGAATCAACCCAGACCTGAAGACACCAAGATACATCATAGTCACAATGAGAAGAAGTAAGGATAAAGAAAGGATCCTAAAGGCTGCAAGAGAGAAACAAAAAGTCACATACAAGGGAAAACCCATAAAATTATCTGCAGACTTCTCCACTCAATCGCTAAAAGCCAGAAGAGAATGTCAAGATATCTCTCGAGCCCTGAATGAAAAAGGGTTTCAACCAAGAATAATATATCCTGCTAGACTTTCATTCAAACTAGATGGAGGGATCAAAACCTTCTTAGACAAACAACAGTTAAAGGAGGCAACCATCAGCAAGCAGGCCCTGAAAGAGGTTCTAAAAGACCTCTTACAAACAAGAACATCACTACAATACTGGCAATATACCAGAGCAAACAAAAAAAATTTTTTTTGAACAATGGCACTACAATATATTAAATCCATAATATCAATAAATGTCAATAGCTTAAACTCACCCATCAAAAGGCACAGAGTTGGGGGATGGATCAGAAAACATAACCCAACCACATGCTGCTTGCAAGAATCCCATCTGTCACAACAAGATAAACACAGACTTAAAGTGAAAGGATAGAAAACTATCATACAGGCTAACGGACCACAAAAAAGGGCAGGGACAGCCATTCTCATCTCAGACACGATAGATTTTAAATTAAATAAAGTAATAAAAGATAGGCAAGGACATTACATAATGATTAGAGGATCAATCAGCCAAGAAGACTTAACAATCATTGACATCTATGCACCCAATGAGGGACCATCTAAATATGTCAAGCACTTACTGAAAAAATTTCAAAAATACATCAATGGTAATACAATTCTTCTTCTTCTAGCGTTTGCCCTTCTTCCATAGCCAGTTAACAGCATCAGGTTGAGCCTGATGTAAAGTTTCGAGACCTCCTTTGAATCTGGAGAGGTGGCAGTTGAGTAATACAATAATAGTGGGAGACTTCAATACCCAACTCTCACACTTAGACAGATCAACAAAGCAGAGAACCAACAAAGATACAAGAAAATTGAATGAAGAGATTGACAGACTAGACCTCTTGGACATTTTCAGAGTCCTTCACCCCCCAAAACTGGAATACACCTTCTTTTCAAATCCACATAACACATACTCAAGGACAGACCACATGTTAGGCCACAAAGACAGCATCAATAAATTCAAGAACATTGAAATCATCCCAAGTATCTTCTCAGACCACAGTGGAGTAAAACTAACATTTAACAACAAACAGAAAATTATTAAAAGTCACAGAATTAGGAAACTAAACAATATACTCCTTAAGAACCACTGGGTCAGAGATTCACTCAAGCAGGAAATTCAAATGTTCCTGGAAACAAATGAAAATGAAAACACAATCTATCAAAATATTTGGGACACAGCTAAAGCAGTACTGAGAGGGAAACTTACAGCCATACCATCACATATTAAACACCAAGAAGAAGCTCAGATGAACGACCTTACTGTACACCTCAAGGACTTAGAGTAAGAGGAACAAAGGAACCGTAAAGCATCCAGAAGGACAGAAATCACTAAAGCTAGAGCAGAAATAAACAACATCGAAAATAAAAGAACCATACAAAAGATCAATGAAGCCAATGTTGGTTATTTGAAAGATTAAACAAAATTGACAAACCACTAGCCAGATTCACCAAACAAAAAAGAGAGAACACTCAAATTAATAGAATTGTAAATGATGGAGGAGATATCACAACTGATACCACAGAAATCCAGAGAATCCTGCGAAACTTCTATCAGGAACTATATGCCACGAAGCTAGAGAATCTGGAAGAAATGGAACAATTCCTAGAAGCATATGCCTTCCAAAACTGAACCCAGAAGAACTACAAAATCTAAATGCACCAATCACAGACAAAGAAATTGAAACCGTTATTAAGACCCCAACAACAAAAGTCCTGGACCAGATGGCTTCACAAATAAATTTTACCAAACTTTCAGGAAACAGTTAGTACCTATACGTCTTAAGCTTTTCCATAAGATTGAAGAAACAGGAATACTCCCTTCCACCTTCTATGAAGCCAACATCACCCTGATACCAAAAGCAGATAGGAACAGAACAAAAAAGGAAAACTACAGACCAATATCTCTGATGAACATAGATCCCAAAATATTAAACAAGATCTTGGCCAACCGGATACAGCAACATATCAAAAAGATTGTTTATCACGACCAAGTGGGATTCATCCCAGGAATGCAAGGCTGGTTCAACATCCATAAGTCAATCAATGTCATTCACCACATCAATAAAAGCAAAGCCAAAAACCACATGATTATCTCAATAGATGCAGAGAAAGCCTTTGACAAAATCCAACACCCATTCATGCTCAAAACTCTACAAAAAATGGGAATAGATGGGAAATTCCTCAAGATAGTGGAGTCTATATATAACAAACCTACAGCCAACATCATACTCAATGGACAGAAGCTGAAAGCATTCCCCCTCAGATCGGGGACTAGACAGGGCTGTCCACTGTCACCTTTACTCTTCAACATAGTACTGGAAGTTCTTGCCATAGCAATCAGGCAGGAGAAAGGGATCAAAGGAATACAGATTGGAAGGGAAGAAGTCAAGCTCTCACTATCTGCAGATGATATGATAGTATACATAGAAAAACCTAAAGAATCCAGCAGAAAATTACTGGAAGTTATTAGGCAATATAGCAAGGTATCAGGCTACAAAATCAATTTACAAAAATCAGTGGCATTTCTTTATGCAAACACTAAATCTGAAGAAGAAGACATTCAGAAATCCCTCCCATTTACTGTTTCAGCAAAATCATTCAAATACCTAGGAATAAAGTTGACCAAAGAAGTGAAAGACTTATATACTGAAAACTATGAGTCGCTACTAAAGGAAATAGAAACTGATACCAAGAAATGGAAAGATATCCCATGCTCATGGATCGGAAGAATAAATATCATCAAAATGAATATTCTCCCCAGAGCCATATACAAATTTAATGCAATACCCATCAAAGTTCCACCATACTTCTTTAAGAAAATAGAACAAACACTACAGTCATTTATCTGGAACATGAAAACACCTAGAATTGCCAAAACCATCTTAAGGAAAAGAAACAGAAATGGAGGCATCACACTCCCAGACCTTAAACTATAGTGTAAAGCCATCATCATCAAAACAGCATAGTACTGGAACAAAAATAGGCACACAGACCAGTGGAACAGAATTGAAAGCCCAGAAGTAATTCCCCACACCTACTGTCATCTAATCTTTGATAAGGGGGCCCAAAGCATTAAATGGAAAAAGGAGGCTCTCTTCAATAAATAGTGCTGGGAAAACTGGGTTGTAACATGCAGAAGAATGAAATTGAACCACTTTATCTCACCAGAAACAAAAATCAACTCCAAATGTATCAAAGACCTAGATGTCAGACCAGAAACAATCAAATACTTAGAGGAAAACATTGGTAAAACACTTTCCCACCTACACCTCAAGGACATCTTTGATGAATCAAACCCAATTGCAAGGAAGACCAAAGCAGAAACAAACCAATGGGACTACATCAAATTGAAAAGCTTCTCCACATCCAAAGAAACTACTAAACAAACAAAGAGACCCCTCACAGAATGGGAGAAGATCTTCTCATGCCATACATCAGACAAGAAACTAATCACCAAAATATATAAAGAGCTCAGCAAAGTTAGCACCAAAAAAGCAAATGACCCCATCCAAAAATGGGCAGAATATCTGAACAAAACATTCACTACAGAGGAGATCCAAAAGGCTAACAAACATATGAAAAACTGCACTAGGTCACTGATTGTCAGATAAATGCAAATTCAGACAACACTAAGATACCACCTCACTCCTGTAAGAATGGCATACATCAAAAAGGACAGCAGCAACAAATGCTGGATAGGTTGTGGGGACAGAGGAACCCTTTTACATTGCTGGTGGGAATGTAAATTGGTACAGCCTCTGTGGAGAGCAGTCTGGAAAACTCTCAGAAGGCTAGACATGGACCTTCCATATGATCCAGTAATTCCTCTCCGGGGGTTATACCCCAAGGACTCCATAACACTCAACCAAAAAGATGTGTGTACTCCTATATTTATAGCAGCACAATTCATAATAGCTAAAACCTGGAAGCAACCCAGTTGCCCAACAACAGATGAGTGGCTGAGAAAGCTGTGTTATATATACACAATGAAATACTATACAGCTATCAAGAACAATGAACCCACCTTCTCTGACCCATCTTGGACAGAGCTAGAAGGAATTATGTTAAGTGAGCTAAGTCAGAAATATAAAGATGAGTATGGGATGATCCCAGTCATTAACAGAAGTTGAGTAAGAAGATCTGAAAGGGAAAACTAAAAGCCGGACCTGACCAAATTGTAAGTAGGGCACCAAAGTAAAAACCCTGTGGTGAGGGGTAGACATGCAGCTTCCTGGGCAAGTGGGGGGTAGGAGTGGGTGGGAGGGATGGATCACAGTCTTTTGCTGGTGGGAATGATGTTTATGTACACTCCTAGTAAAATGTAGTCATATAAATCACTAGTTAATTAATATGAGAGGGGGAAAATTAATTGTATGTCTCGAAGTTTTTCAAAACACAAACTGAATCTTTTCAATATATAGGCTGTGTAATTGATATGCAGACTCTCTCAAAAGCCTAGACCAAGTAGATCAGAATCAACCAATAGCACAGGTATATACAAGATACTGGGTACTGTACAGCAAACCCTAACAAAAGGACTTTTCAAAGTTAACCCAATTACCAAATAATGTGATGATAACATTAACTATCGATTGTCTTTTTGAACCCTAAGACAGCAGGAACCTCACATCTCCACTTTAGAGCCCCTACTTCCCCCAGTCCTGGAACCCTTGGATAGGGCCCACTTTCCCGTATGCCTCTCCCAATCCATATCAAATAATATTGCATCTGCCGATCACAACCTAACCAACACAACGATTGCCACCTCAACATGCTTCACTTCAGACTGTGTCCAGAGACTTCACGTGTGGAATGACAACCCTTCAGCTTCATTACTCGGGTGAGACTTTTCCTTTTATAGTATACTCTAATTCCATCTCAGGTGGTTCACTTTCTAACAAAGTCCCAAAACCTAGATATACACCAGTTTCTTTGAGAGAGAGCATATGTTCACATATATCCTTAAACTACTGCAAAATATATACCTGAAAGCAGAAGTACACTAGAGTTTGCAGTGAGTACCCCCCTAACACTTCCTCTCCACTATTCCAACCTTTGGGTCCATGATTGCTCAACAAATTGTTTGGCTTCATATGTTAACTCTCTTTTCAGTCACCAGGTTCCAGATGTCATCAGGATGCCGGCCAGGCTTCCCTAGACTGAAGACCTCACCAATGTGTCCTGGATCTCTGCTTCCCCGGAGACCCACCCTACTAGGGAATGAGAGAGGCAGACTGGGAGTATGGACCGACCAGTCAACACCCATGTTTGTGGGGAAGCAATTACAGAAGCCAGACCTTCTACCTTCTGCAACCCACAATGACCCTGGGTCCATGCTCCCATCAGGAGAGAATGGGAAAACTATCAGGGGATGGGGTGGGATATGGAGATTGGGTGGTGGGAATTGTGTGGAGTTGTACCCCTCCTACCCTATGGTTTTGTTAATTAATTCTTTTTTAAATAAAAAAATATACAATAAAAACAAAATTCAGGAAAAAATAAAAATAAATCATGCATATATATACAGTTATATACATATACTGAATTCAGTTTTCTTAATTTCTAATCCCTTGTTAATATTCTTAACATACATGCTATGCTCATTTAGAGCAATTTTTATCAGTTTATGTACGACAAAAGTTGGCAGTGGACATGGAAGAGAGAACATATAGGAGTTGTGGTTTATTAGAGAACACTTGGAGGCAGTTAAGGAACTTTCACCAAGTCATTTGGAGTGGTAGGAAATACAGAATAGAAAATTCATACCAGCCAGTGAGAAGGGTTCTTGACCATAAGGTTTGTAATCAGGCGAATAAGTTACTGAGGGTATAATAAAATTAAAAGCTCTAATAAAATATTAAATAACTAATCATATGGAGCAGTTTATGTAGGCTTTAATGTGAAGGCAGGGAATTGAAATTGAACTCAGTCATGAAAAATGTTATGGATCTTAGAAGCATAAAAATATAGTAGCTAATAACATATATTTTTATTTCTTCAAGGAGATGCACAGCTTTCAATATTAAAATAATTTATCTTTCTCTACATATCAGTTATCAAAAGTAGTATCTCACTATAAGGACTGAGGTTAAATAAAAGTTTAAATTATTTAGCATATATGTAAGCTGACAGGGAAGCATACTAATCACAACTATTTGGGAAATCATGGCAACACTTCCCAAAACAGAGATGAATAAATTATTTTCTAAAATTTCAAGAATGATAATATGGATTCTTAAAACTATATGCAAATAACCTTTATCTCATTCCTATTTAATATGCTGAACTGCATTGAGAATATCCTAAAAGACTATGATTATGCCAAGGACTAGCATAGATTCACTAAGAAAAAAAAAATCAAACCACTTTATTCTCATTTCTTATCTGGAGACTTGCTACATTTGTAGAAAGAGAAGGCCAATGATAAGGCTGATCATAATCACATCATATAACAATGAAAGAACCATATTGGAAATGGGAAAATATGACTAAGAATCAAAATTAATTATCAATTATTACAAGTATAAGGATTTTTTTTCCTTCAATGTGGTTGGAAGTTTTTGAAAGATTTCCCCATAAAGTCTGTTGTTGTTCTTTCAAGTTCAAAATGTCATCAGAGGATTTGAAGTGTTCTTAATTTTAATTTATGACTTGTAACCTGAGATATAATAGACATATAGCTAATTGCTCCACTCAAAAATATATGACTAGAAGATTTTCATGAAACTAATCTATCTTCTCTCCAGGGATCTTATAAAAAAGAGAACACTTCTAGAACCTTAGAAGGACACTTCAACTATACTTTTATCATTACAATATGCTCTTAAGTAGTACCCTGCCCATGAGTGTATTAGTTGAATTTACCTGTCTCTCAAGTTTACATTAATGTAAACATGAAGTTGGCATTCTTTTGAGCATGACTTATTTGTGAGCTTCATTCATACTGTTGCATGCAACAGTAGCTCGTTCATCCTCACTGCTGTCTATAGTGCTTTGAAGCATAAACATTACCGTTCTATTTTAAATCTACTCTACTGTTGATAGGCATCTGTTTTTTTTTCCACTTTGGGAATATTATGAGTAGTGCCATTATGAATATCCTTGTAACATACATTATATGAATTGTGTGAACATTCTAACTTATTTTGGTAGCACACATACTGAGAAAAGTGTAGGATCCTATAGTATAGATTTTCAACTCTGGTTGACACAACTGAAGAGCGAGCCTTCCATGTGATTATAAAATTTTACACTTCTACCAGAAGTGTATGAGATGCTCAGTCATTTTACACTTTGAGCATTTGGTATTCACTTTTAATTTATTTATTCTGATGGGTATGTCATAAATTTATTTTATTTAGAAACTGAGATGGAATGATAGTACCATAAAGTTGTATTGTCTAATTATACCACATTGTTAGTCCTTTAATCAGCTGATAAAAACTTGGTTTGTTTCCACTTTTGGTTATTGTAAATAAATAATCATGCAAATTTTTCAGGTGGTCATATATCTTGGTTCTCTTGGAGACCTAGAGTAACACTACTGGAATAAAAATAGAATATTATCATATGATAATATTCTATTTAATTGTTTGAGGAAGTGCCAAACTGTTTCCCCAAAGTAGCTTCTTTACTTTACAATCTCCCCATCAGTTCATGATGGCTCTAGCTTCTTAAACTCTCACTGTTGTCATTTAAAATTGTTATTATAGCCATTCAATTCTGTGTGAAATTGATAGTGAAGTGTGTTTCTATTTTCTTAATAACTAACATTGTTGTGTAACATCTCATGTGCTACACACACACACACACACACATATATTATAAAATCTACTTTTAGGACTCTCCAACATTACTAGTGGGAATTTAAATTGGTCCAAACCCTATGGAAAGCAATCTAGAAATTCATGAGAACACTAGAAATGTCCATAACTTATGATTTAGACATCCCTCTCCTGGGGATTTATGGTATTTTTTTTCTGTTTATTTTGCTTGAAAATCTGAAAATTTCCTGGATCTAATTGTTATACTTGCTCCAGTATGGTGATAGTTTAAGTTACTGTTTATTCAAATGAGAATTCAATATTCATTCTCTCCATCTCTCTCTCTCTCCCTTTACCATTTACTCCATCTGTCTCTTCCCTTTCCCTCTATTTCTTCTCTGTTCTGGCACCCCTAAAATGTTAAATTGCCTCACTTGATGTTATGTTACTCTTCATTTATTTTAGTTATTTTTCTTTTTACTATTTTTCAGTCATTTATTTATTGTGTAGAGAGAGCCAGAAATTGAGAAGGAAGGGGATGATAGAGAGGGAGAGATAGAGAGACACCTGCAGCAATGCTTCACCACCTGAATATCTTTCCCCTTGCATGTAGGATCTTTTTACTATTTGTGATGGCTTCTCCCCTATTCTTGAACTTAACACTTTGATTTTTGAGTTCTTTCTGCACTTGGTTCTTATTTACTGTGTATGTTAATTTAGCAATTATATTCTTTAAAAAAATCTTTTATTTATTTATTTATTTATTTTATATCCATTTATTCATTCTCTTTCATTGCCCTTGTTGTTCTGTTGTTGTAGCTATTATTGTTGTTGCTGTTGTTGGATAGGACAGAGAGAAATGGAGAAAGGAGGGGAAGACGAGAGGGGGAGAGAAAGATAGACACCTGCAGACCTGCTTCACCATCTGTAAAGCGACTCCTCTGCAGGTGGGGAGCCGGGGACTAGAAAGGGGATCCCCATGCCAGTCCTTGCATTTTGTGCCACATGTGCTTAACCCGCTACACAACAGCCCGACTCCCAAAAATCTTTTATTTTAATTGGTTGTTATTCTTTATTGCTATGAGGGTTGTTGCTGAGACTCAGCGCTAGCACCACAAATTCACTGCTTCCAGCAGCCATTTTAACCTTTTTTTTTCTAATATTTTTATTTGTAGGACAGAGAAATTGAGTGGGGAGGGAGAGGGAGAGAGGGAGAGAAAGAGAGACACTTGCAGACCTACTTCACTGCTTGTGAAGCTTTCCCCCTGCAGGTGGGGAGTGGAGGCTCAAACCTGGACTTTTGTGTATGGTAATATATGCACTTAACTGGGTGTGCCAACATCTGCTCCCAACAACTATATTCTTTGTCTCTTTTATTTCTGTTATAATCCCTCTCACACTTTCTCTGACTTGACATTTTCTTCCACTGAGATTTTCATTTTAGTGAACATCCTTGGGACCATAGTTTTGATGCTTTCTAAAGGAAGTTTATATAGATTTGTTGAATTTGGTGTTTTCTTCTCTTTTTTTAAAAAAAACTTTTAAACATTTTTTATTGTATTTATTTATTTATTGGATAGAGACAGTCAGAAATAGAGAGAGAAACGGGAGACAGAGGGAGAGATTCAGACACCTGCAGCCCTGTTTCACCACTTGCAAAGCTTCCCCCAGCAGGTGGGGACCAGGGGCTCGAACCTGGGTCCATGTGCATTGTCATATGTGCACTCAATTAGGTGTGCCACTGCCTGGACCCAAGTCTGGTGTTTTCTTCATGTCTCTGTCTTCATCCAACAATGTGAATAATTTATTTGTCTTGTCATTATGCTCCATGAGGACCTGTGCTGAAGGTTTGTAGTCAAACCTAGAAGTGACCCTAAGTTCTAGGGTGCAGTGCTCAATAGCCATTGGTTACTGTGGGTAGATATTCAGATATTCTATGATATGAACCTCAGTCTAGGTAGTGACAGCAGTGCCAACACTGAATCTGGCAGAGAACAGAATCTGGCTGACAGTGTACAGGTAAAAAAAAAAAAAATATATATATATATATATATATATACATATACATATGCACACACATATATATATATATATATACTTCTCCTTGAACCAACCCTTAGGGCTTGTTACTATGAAGTCTGAATTCCATCATGATATCCTCAAAGCTGCTTTTAGCATAGTTGTTCATAGAGTCTATTACTCGGGATATTAAATCCCAATATGGTTTCTGCCAGGACCACTCTGTTTAAGCTACATGATCATCAGGAAAGCTTTCATCATGATTCCCGCTTACAGCTTTGATTTTTTCTTCTCATTTACCATTGCTGTAAAGTTGTAGGCTTAGTACTGTATAATAAGATTGAATTGCAAGGCGTTTGCTCCAATTCGCTGCTTGCTATACTAGGCTAAAATCCCATACCTTAGTGGTCTCTTCCCATTTGTGATTTGTTATAATACAGAGGAATTTGTTTTTCCTTAGGGGAGGATACCTCTCTCTGTGTCCCACTACCTGATTGTTTACATTTTGTCCTGTGATGTGGAAGGTTTATTTATATGTACTTTTCCATGTATTACTGTGCTTTTGGTGTTAATACAGGACAAGAGTAATGTAGGCTCTATTATTTTAGCCATTTTGACTCTTCCCATTATTTTCTATTTTTTGTTTACTCCATTCTCATACCTGAGAATCTGGCAATATATCTGTCTTTATCCTATATGTACTTGTGTGTAGTTTATTGCAAGACCATAACCAGCTCTTTATTTTTATGCATATTTATATATCTTTATGTAAAAAAAACAATGATGGCCTTTTTTTGAATGCTCATGTATCTTTGGCTTCAACAAATTCTAACAGATTACTAATTTATGTAAGTCTCTTAGTCCTCTATTTCTAGTTCATTAAGTCATCATATTAATTAATGTTAATTTTCCTGTAAAACTTTAAGAGGTGTCGTTCTGCGCTGCGGAGAAGAGAGAGAGGAGGTCCGGAGCAAAGAGGAAACACAAATCTTTATTTGCACTAGCACCTCAGAGTTGGGTGCGAGAGAAGCAGGTTGGGCCACGTGGAGGTAGTGAAAATGGCTGCCTCATGCAGTAACCTTTCCTGCCTCTAAACACCGAAGTGAAGCGCTGGCAAGAGAGGTGAAGCGCCAGCAAGAGAGAGAGGTGCGGGATTTTATAGGAGTAGCTTTTGGGAGAATGGGAGGAGTAACCATAGCACTCCAGGATAGGATAATAACTCTCGTGATAATGGGAGGGGGGAGGAGTAACCAAAGCACTCCAAATATCGCAGGGAAATAGACAATGCCCTGAGGGCACAACATGGGGGAACAGGCACTTCGAGAATGTCCCAACTCTTGCGGGAACTAGCAGTAGCCTGAGGGGACAACATGGCAGATGTGACTGCATCTGCACAATTTCCCAGCAAAGAGGCATATTTTAAACTCTACCTAAACTCTAAGGCAGTTGACACCATGGGGTGGCAATGGATACATTGTTACTACCTTCTTCAGAAAACATTATCTTACATTACTTCCTTGTATTTTCTACTCTTGGCTCTCTTACACAACTGTAGGGAAGTAAGTCGAACACACTTAACCTGCAGGGGTAAAGTTTTACAGATGGTGGAGCATTTGTTGCATGTGTCTCTCTTTCTTGCACCCACTCTACTCCTCTCTGTTTCTATCAGCAAAACAAAGTCTAACACAAAATTTCACGTTTCTAACGTGTAAACATCTTTCATTTAAACTATAAGGAAACTTTCATTTACAAGTGTCTAGTATCTGCTGTCACAAGGTCAGAACCAAAACTTTAACTTAGTATTCTACTATATAATTAGTAACTACGTATTAAACATTGGATAAGTGAAGAAATCCAAGGATAATGAAGTGGTATCTAAACAGAAAGGAAATAACACATTACTAGTATAATTGTACATAAGTGACTTTCTAACAAATAGAGCAAAATGTACAGTTAATATCCTTCACCTAAGCAATAAAACTCTCTAGTAGTCGTTGATCCTAAGGATGTTTAAAATTCAACATATTCAGAAATTATTTCATTCAAACTATCTTACTCTCAATAAATGTACTCTTTCTTCTGGAACCTCTATGTTGGTTAATACCATGATAAACTACTCTGTATTACAAGATAAAAAAAAAAATTAATACAGTGATTTAAAATTCTTAGGAAAGAGTAAGGAGTCATAGGAGAAATTGTATAATCTTCTTAGAAATATCTTTGTAAGAACATTGGTGACAGTTCCCTTTTGTGTAGACAGACAACATAGAAACATACTGCTATATTGTCTAGTGTCTAGTTGCCAGGTAATCTGTTCATACGTGATAATCAGCATTGATTTTTTTTTTAACAGACCTAACTTATCTGCCAGTAGGGGGCAAAATGACCTCTTTTATACATATTATTGAAATTGTTTATCTCAACTGTTCTTCCAAATGTATGACATGCAAATATATGTGTATACAGTGTCTTGGAATTAACTACATAAAAAAGATTCTATTCAGCCACACACACATATTCCATTCTGTGGAGGATGAAGCAAAAGAATAACATTATTTTCCTTTCTGTGAAGTCATGCGTAGGGTCAGTGGACTTATAAATGAAATCTGAATTATTCATCAGCCTGTATGTCATTCAGGTCTTTAAAAGCAATGCTGATGGAGTAGAAGGAATGGTGCAATTTTCAACCAAACCAATATAATTGTCTCTTTCCTCTCTTTGACTTTTAACCATTTACTTTTATTTGGGACTCTGAAACTGGGATAAATTTCCATACATACATTGCCCCTAACAACTATAACATACATTAATAATTTATGGTTTTGAAATACAGATGGCTTTTGTGAAGGAGTATTTCATACATTATAATTTCACAGAAGTAATCTAAGACTTCTGATTCACATTAACTTAAGCAGAACTTATTTATGCATTTTCTCTATTAACAAAGAGTATCTGAAAATTTTATGAATTTATTAGGCAGTGATGAGTAGAAATTTGTGTATGTTTTTAACAGATTGCTTTTGATTTCTTTTTGATATGAATCAAAATAGAGTAAATGATATTTATGTTGACGATGATCTATTCAGTTTTTTCACTTCATTTGACTTTTTGCCTCCATCTTCACCCCTTCTCTGATTTTTAGTTTGGATTTTAAAGCTTAGCCATAATAAATGACCAGTATTTGCAATGTAATTCTCTTCCTCTGTTGTGTTAAAGCATATCACATTAATACAAATTTTCATGGCATTTGAAATATTAATTCTAGAGCTACTGAAATCTATTTGCAGGCTATCTTAGGATTTTATTTTATTTTATTAGAAATTCTAATTTAATGAATTGAATGAATATAAATAGGAGAGGAAAATTTTTTAATACTTAAGCACTCTTTGTATGTTGATGACTAAAATGTATAATGATCGCAATACCTGATATTAGTCACAAGTATAGTTGACAGGATAACTCATCTGGGAAGGTGCCTGTGATACCCTGCAGATCTTCAGATCACCCAAATTTGAATCTAGCCTCCATTGCACTAGAGGTAGCTTTGGTGCTCTCCCTTTGTCTCTTAATTTTTATCTATCTAAGAAAGTCAGCCTGCGGTGATGAAACCCTGGTAAAGCACACACACACACACACACACACACACACACACACACACACACACACACACACACATGGAAGGGGGAAGAGGAAGAGATAGGGACAAGGGACGAAGGGGGAGAGAGAGAGAGAGAGGCTCTGTATCAAGTAGTAAATCAAATATTTTTTTACAAATATTTCACTTAATTTTCACAATTGCAAATGAGTTAGACCTGGGATTATTATATTTGAGTCTGAGCCATAGAGAGTTTATATAGTCTTCCCAAGTCAGCTTTTAACCTAGATCTTATGAAACTGCTGCCTTTTGCTGCCTGAAGACCCTGGGTCAGGCAATGCCTTGTGACTCATTCCATGATATGGAATAATTTCCATTCCAATTATATAATGTGAATGTCTGGAAAGGGAAATCTTCAGTGTGTAAATTGGATTTCTTTCCATTATGCTATGTTCTCTGTATTCTATGAGGGTGAGTAACAGTCATATAAATGACATTCCTGTGTAATGTCAGAGACTAATCTATATACCTTGGTGGTAGGAGCTAGGGATTTATAGGCTTCAGAGTTACTCAAGAGATTTTGAATTATTTTACTTTTCAGATCAGCCTCTGGAACAACTACTGTAAACCAAAGCTATGAGGGAATATACCTATACAATAACATCACATTTTGGCAAGGAACCGAGTGGCACAGTGTCGGGGTTCCACAGGGGAACTAGCCAGCCTGGCTCCCACTTCCCCACCTAGCCTGTTGGCTATCAGGAGACAGGCAAAGAGTGGGGAACCACAGGCTAGCAGAGGCAGGGGTGAGCTTGCCAAAGGGGTCATCCAGCGTACCGTGGTAGTGGACGATACACAAGCCTCTTTAGGGTCCTGTTGCGGGGAACGGAACGTCTTTATTGATGCAGTTACAATTTTATAAAGGGGAAGTAGCCAGCTGGCCAATGAGGTCGATATCTCCTTATAAGGGAAAAGAGAGCAAGACAATGAGAAGGTATGGATGGTGATGCAGGAATGGGGAAATAGAAATATAAGGAAGGTGAAGCCCACCAGAGGGAGGAAGGGTGGGGTGATGTGGCGAGGCTAATAGGAAGGTTGGAATTCCTCCACATACTCTGGCCACATCTTGCTGGACCACAAGGCTGGCATACCAATGGGAGTCTGATAGACAAGCTTCCGGGGGATCAACTATCCATGCTCAAACACACATCAGATCCACAGCACAGTGGGGTGTAGGTGGTAATAAACTCAATTAAAGTTGCCCTATAAAATATTTCAACACACTGTTGGTTCCAAAGCACCAGAGTAGTGTCTCTTGTTTCTGGAGGGCAGAATGGTTGACTGCCAATTCTATAATACCTGAGCTCAGCTACTAGAATGCTGTCGTGTTGACAATGGACAATCAATATATGATAGAAATGATAACAATAAAAGCAAAGTTAGCATTCGCTACATGCATGCCAGGTGGTGTGCTAAGAGTTTTACAAGCCATCCCTTTCTTAATCCAATTCAGTTATATTTCCTATGACTTAGATTCTTTTCTATGCCCATTTTTCTCACAGAAAGTTGAAAACAAAGATGTAAAGCACAAGCACTAAGTGGCAGAACTGGGATAATCTTGCCTGTAAGCCTGAAGAAAATGTATCAAGTGGTAGCTTGAAGCAAATCACTATGCTCATCTTTCTTTTGCCAAATCCACAGATGAAGATGGGGTTTTTATATTATTACAGTTTCAAGACATGTCTATCTAGATTTAAGAACTTTATGATATGCCTTCTTTTTTTCTCTCCTTCTCTCTGGCTTCTGTTCCTTTTTTTTTTTTTCTTTTCTTTTCTTCTATTCCTTCCTGCTATACCTAATTAAAATAGTCTTTTCAAATCATATGCATAATATAAAAAATTCTTATCCAAACATGTCAATAAATGTATTTCTTCAGTAGCACATGTTAATAATAGTATTTAATTCTGTTTTTTTTTTTAAAGAAAATGCCCATTAATCAAAGCACTGTTCTTGGAGTTTATCCATGACTAAGAATAAGTTGCACATGATTTTATTACTCCCAGGCTGACTTTTTCATTTGATACACTGAGACTTCACAGCACAGGAACTTCTCCTTTGGTTGTGGCATTGCAGTGCTGCTGAGGCTTGAACCTTGCTGATGGAATGCATGTGCCTTGCCTGATGTGTCCTTTCACTTGTCTAAGAATGTAATTTTTTGTTTTATTATTGCTATTATTTTTATTAATGATTTAATAATGATCAACAAGATTGTGTGATAAGAGGGGTGGGTATAATTCCCACCACCAGACTTCCATATCTCCTCCCCTCCACTGGAAGCTTCCCTATTCTTTATCCCTCTGGGAGTATAGACCAAAGATCTTTATGGGTTTCAGAAGGTGGGAGGTCTGGCTTCTGTAATTGCTTCTCCACTGGACCCGGGTTTGACAGGTTGATCCATATTTCTATCTTTCCCTAGTGGGGCAGGGCTCTGGGGAATTGGGGTTCCAGGACTCACTGATGAGGTCGTCTGCCCAGGAAAGCCAGGTTGGCGTCATGGTAGCATCTGCAACTTGGTGGCTGAAAAGCATTAAGATATAAATCACAGAGACGGGTGGTAGCGCAGTGGGTTAAGCGCAGGTGGCACAAAGTGCAAGGATGGCGTGAGGATCCCGGTTCAAGCTCCTGGCTCCCCACCTGTAGGGGAGTCGCTTCACAGGCAGTGAAGCAGGTCTTCAGGTGTCTATCTTTATCTCACCCCTCCTCTCTCCATTTCTCTCTCTCCTATCAATAACAACAATAGTAACTATAACAATAAAACAACAAGGGCAACAAAAGAGAATAAAATATATAAAGCAGAACAAACTGTTTAATAATCAGGAACTTAAAGGTAAGAGCATAACAGGTGATATTTGAGGTCTTCATGTTGGAAGAAGTCTATTTTAGGTATATTCCAAGGGACCCATGGTTTTACTAATTATTTTCTGCGTTCAACAGCTAACATGTAGTTGGGCTGAAAGTATTGTCTGGGAAGATGATGTCAGAGTTTGGAATAGGACCAAAGAGCTGGATCAGGGCAGAGAGTAGTTCCTAGATTTGGGAAGAGTACATAAATGCCATTAACTGTAAACCCCATTGATCTGACCTAGGGCCCGTGTATATTCATAATTAGCACAGGAGCCTGTGTAACCTCTGTATCCTTGTAACAGGTCTGAACTCTCATTCCATGGCCATTGCGAGGGACATTCTAAGCTTGTGCGTAGGTGTGCATGTGTTCTAATGGAAGTGAACTTCCCATATACTACCTAATAGTGTAAAGGTACACACATCAGTGGGGACATTTAAAATTATGAGGCAGTCCAAATGATAGCATATATAATCTGGCAGTCTATCTATGCTTTTTTTTTTTTTTTTTTGTCTTCAGGGTTATTGCTGGGCTTCGGTGCCTGCACTTCAAATCCACTGCTCCTGGATTTGAACAACAAAAGTGGATTCCCTTTTGTTGCCCATGTTATTTATCATTGTTGTTGCTATTATTATTTTTGTCATTGCTGTCATTGTTGTTGGATAGGACAGAGAGAAATCGAGAGAGGAGGGGAAGACAGAGAGGGGGAGAGAAAGATAGACACCTGCAGACCTGCTTCACCACTTGTGAGGTAAACCCCTGCAGGTGGGGAGCCTTAAACCAGTCCTTGTGTTTCCTGCCATGTGCGCTTAACCCGCTGTGCTACTGCCAGGACCTCATATATATATATATATATATTTTCCCCCATCCCCACCTCATATATTTTTAATGAAAGCTTATTACCCACTTAACAGTTACTTTGATGTGTCTACTAATTTAATTATATACCACAGAATTAATCATTCTTAAAGTGATGAAAAATTATTTATTGTGTGTTTATTGATAATGTTCAAATGAGTACACCTGATAATTGTGTGTTTGCTATTACTATACTGCTTGTTTTGAGTTTTTATACTTACACTATTATGTGCTACAAGTGAAATTTTCTTACAACTGTACTCATTTGAAAAATCAACATTTGAAAATTTGTTTCTTTGACCCCATCCAAGAGTGGGGAGAGGATGTGATCAGACTATTCACCAAAAAAGATATCCAAAAGGCCAATAGACATGAAAAAATGTTCCAAGTTGTTGACTGTCAGAAATGCAAATAAGGACAAAAATGAGATCACACTCTACTTCTATGGGGATGCTGTACATCCATAGGATAATAGCAACAAGTGCTGGAGAGGTTACATGGGTTAAAGGAACCCTCCTACACTGCTGGTGGAAATGTAAATTGGTTCAACCCATGTGGAGAGCAGTCTGGAGAACTATCAGAAGGCTAGAAATAACATACCCTATGACTCTGAAATTCCTCTCCTGGGGATATATATACACTAAAAAAACCAAACACACTCATCCATAAAGATATGTGTATGTCTATGTTCATAGCAGCACGATTTGTAATAGCCCAAACCTAGAAGCAACCCAGGTTTCCAACAACAGATGAATGGCTAAGAAAGTTGTGATATGCATACTACTTAGGTATTAAGAATAATAAATTCACCTTCTTCACCTCTTTGATGGAGCTTGAAGGAATCATGTTAAGTGAGATAAATCAGAAATAGAAGGATGAATATGGGATGACTTTACTCATGGACAGAAGTTGAAAAACAAGACAGAAATAGAAAGCACAAAGTAGAACTTGAATTTAATTTGGTGTATTGCAACAAAATAAAGGACTGTGAGGGGAGTGGGGGGACTTTCAGGTCCTAGTGCATGATAGTGAAGGAAGACATAGCCTTGGGGTGAGAGTGTTTTGCGAACACTGAGAAAATTTACATATATACCAACAATGTATTTACTGCAAACCGTTAATCACCTCAGTAAAAATTAGTCACCAAAACTAGGGCAGGGGAGATATCACAATGGTCATGCAAATATAATTTCATGCCTGAATTTGTAATTGCAGGTTCAGTCCCCTGCAACACCGTAAGCCAGAGCTGAGCAGTGAATGCTCTGGTGAAAAAATAATTCTATCAGTATGTGGATATTGTTATTGACTAATTAAATCATTCATTTTATGTCAGAATGAGTAGATTATGTACAGAGTGGGCTATTTTACTAATAAAATGTTAATAAACTATTATAAAATGGCTCATTAAGGTAAAATGCATATTTTCCATGTATTAAAATATTAGATTTGATATCCCCCTAAGCACTGGGGCACCATGGACAGCATTAAAGAAACTATGAATCATGTCATTTCCTCTCCTCTTTTGTAAAAAATACAAAATTATCATTTGTCAGAGGAGGCAGTTCATCCATTGTAATCATGTATGAACAAGCTGTGAACTTTATACACATTGACCTAATATGCACTCAAAGTCTGGCTGCAAGTCACCCTCATTGAGACGTCTCTGCGTATAAGAAGACAAAACAGTTACAATAAAACATTTCAGGAGGGGGTTGAGCCTCACTCTGCCATTTGGGAGCACCTACACAGGAGAAGCATTGGAACTGGTGGACTAGTGATTTGGTGTCTCTCATTCCGTTTCTCTGTCTCTCTTTCTTCCTGTCTCTTTCTGTCTTTCTGCCTCTCACCATCTGTCTAAAAACAAAAACAAAACAAAACAAAAAAGAGTCTGAAAGGAACAATAGACTCCTGCCACTATGAGGACCCATCACATTTCTTGTTGGCTAAACAAACAAGTAAACAAATATTTCAATAAATGAGATATGATAGTTTTGTTTTTAAGTGTTAATTAGTTTCATGGCTTTCCATGACCTAATCTTTCCATTTTGTCTTAACAGGCCAAATAAAATAATATAGTAGTTTTGGATCAAGGTATATTTAGACTTAGATCTATGTTATTTCACCTTTTTTTCATTACCAACTTGTTTATTTGTGTCTACTTGATGTATAATTATTTTAATGATTAAATGTGATGCCATGATTAGTAAATAATAAACATCCAATACAGTTTGGCTATAATAGATAATAATATGTTGATTTGTGTTCAGACATACAAAAATAAAATCACTTATCAAACCCTGAACAGAAAATAAGACTGCCACATCAAAAACTCTAAGAAGCAACAGGGGCAGTGTACATGTAGAATATAGGACTTGGAGAGACACTGAATTTGATTCATGAAATCATATATGCAGGAGCAGTGTTTCAACCTCTATTTCTCTCTTGCACAAAATAAAATAGATCTCATATACTCTCTTGCTATTCCAGTGATGCCTAGAAGATAAATTGGGAAAAAAATCTTAGGTTTATTTTGCTTTTCTAAATTAATCAATTGCCCGCTTTTCCACTTCATTCTCTCCCTTCTACCAAACTGCTACAATTTAGAAATCTCCATGTAGAATGATCTCTAATGTTAAAATTTACAAGGAAATGACCAAGAAAATACACGGAAAATATATGGAACCAGATTGTCCATTACCCTTTGAAAAGGTTTAATGAACCCTAGTGGTTAATGCTATCAGATAAACCAGATTGAATCCCATGCACATGACGAATATATCTTCTGAAATAAAAACAAAATAGGAGAAAGAGGAAGAAGGAGGAAGAAGAGGAGGAGAAAGGAAACAGAGCTTACTTCCCACTCTCAACACTTATGTCAGTAATGTGTCATTCTGAATCTTGAATGAATCAACTGTCATTGCTGAAAGGCAAGATAATGGTATTATGTTAGTAAAGAGAAAGGCATAGATGATATGTTGCAAAGTAATAACAGAAGATTGCTTAAATGGTATTCGAAAAATGGCACTAATGCTTACAGATACAAATGTGATGTGCAGCTATCTGTTAGGACACAGTGCTACTTGTGGAATGTACATATGCTCAGGCAATGGATATATTTAATTCTCTATGAATACTCTCTGTGTGTTTATGTGGGATTTATAAACACAGTATAGTAATAGGTCCTCAGTATTCTACTAAAAAATCTACTCAGTTTCTGTGAAAAGGAAGCTGATCCTGAGAGATCAAAAGGTCTATGTGAGGTCACACAGGTAATCATGGATGTATTTGCATTCTCCAACTCTGTTGCTTTTCTACTATTTAATAACGTCTTTCTATCATATAACAATCTGTTTCCATAAAAACACATTTGGAATACATCAACTTACAACTGCACTGAGTTCTGCTTTCTCAAGAATTAATATTACATTTTTTTCAATCCCCCAAAGATTGTAATTTTATTTTTTCCCTGGTGACCAGGTTGCTTTGTCCTTCTGCAAGATTATTATCAGAATGCAGGATGCAGTAATTTTCTATACTATGTCTCCAGGTTTATACCATAGCACTTAGGGGAGCTTAATGCTCTATAAATGAATGCTTTTTGAAAGTGATGGACAGAAATGATAAAACCATTGCCTGGCTGTGTTAAGACATAATGGTAGCTTTATATTTGACAGAGAGGAACCCTTAGCCTGATTTTTAAATTTTCAATTTGATATTTACTTTCTGTTTTCAATTTTATTTTTGTTTTAATTGAACTTGATAAATATGGATTAGTGCATATTATATGCAGAATATTTAGCTACCTTATAGAACTTTATAAGAAGCCCTAAGATAAATGTTATAGTCTAACAGGAGATTCTAATGTTTAAACTATATAATTCTAAACCAGATGAAGCATGGTTATTTACATTGTTCTATTTCAGCCTCTACAAAATTAAAACACTGTATTACAATTTACAGAAGAATTATCATGCAGTTAATTTTGTTTCGTAGATTAAAATTTAATACTGAACTATATTTAAACATATTAGCACATTCAGATTGGTGGAGGGAGGAAATTTTATTGTAAAAGGTTCCTTAGTTTTTCATTGCTGTTATGCTTTTAGGCAGATAAAATAGGTCAATATTTTTCAATTTTTTATTATTTGGGGGTTTTTAGAAACATATTTACATCCCTCTTGTTGATTACATTGTCCACTTAGTTATTATTATCTCATATATGTATTATTTTAAACATTATCTTGAAAATATAATTATTATCCTTTTTCTATTTTACTCAGTAGGGCAGAGAAATTGATAGGGGAGGGAATGTAGAGAGGAAGAGAGGAAGATAGACACCTGCAGAGCTGTATTACCCCTTGTGAAGTGTCCCTGCTACAGGTACAGAACAGGGGCTCCAAGCCTGGCCCATACACAGGTACATGTGTGTACCTGCTGTGCTGTCACACAGCCCCCTGCAATTATTCTCTTTGCCTTGAATTTGATGGTAATAAGATGTCTAACAAGGTTTTTTTTTTTGAAAAAGGTTATGCATGTAAAAGCAAGCTAGGAGAATACATATAGATGAACATCACTTTATTAAGATTCATAATATATGTATATATAATTTCATAATATATGTATATATAATTTCTCCTTGAACTTTGCTTTCTGTCACATAATGTTGCCTTCATTCACAAACATTTGTTAAGAATATGCCACCAAGTACAAATTTAGAGAAAACAAGTTTTATTCCTCAAAGAGTTCTTTGGCCATCAATGAAAAGATAGAAATAATTACACAGTAATATAAAACAGCTATACAGGATATGTATATAGTTTTGTCAGCCATATTCTGCATATATTAAGGTGTGGATATAAAGTAGTTTAGAGGTTTAACTGTTGTATGCTTTACATTGGGTTCTAGTTCTCCCCCGCCAAGAGAATTAGATCAGTCCTGTTAATTTCGCGGGCCTGCTTGGCCCCGCCCCTAGGAAACCCGCCAGAGTTCCAGAGTGACAGAGTTCCTGAGTTCCTGAGTTCGAGAGTAAGAGAGAGTGCTTGTGCCACCGCAAAGAGACAGCGGAGTTCTGTTTGGTGATTAGTTTGTCTTAGTTTATGAATTGTTGTTCCTGAATAAAGAAATACAGCTTCCCTGCCCAGCCGTTGTCTCCGCGTCTCTGTTACCCGCCCATGAAACTAGCCCGGCCAGCTGGAGCCTAAGAATTTTAACAACATTTAACAGAATAAAAAGCAAATTTAAATTGAATATCAATACTTTATTTTTAAAGATATGATTTTTAAAAGTTTTTATTTATAAAATGGAAATATTGACAAGACTGTAGGATAAGAGAGGTACAATTCCACACAATTCCCACCATCAGAACTCTGTATCCAATCCCTTTACTTGATAGTTTTTCTATTTTTTATTTTATTTTTATACTTTTAAATTGCAGAATTACATGTCCACAGAGGTTTGAATCCACACCATTCCCACCACCAGAGTTCTGAATCTTCACTCTTCCCACTTCAATCCACCACAGTTTCCCTAAAGTTGTAGACATAGCCGACCATCTTTTCTGCAACTATCTATCTGCATTTTTACAGTTACCTCTTCTTTTCCTTATTCAATCCTCTCTTTCCCTCTAAACCACTCATGACATCAAAGCTACTTCTATATGCCCTTCTCCTTTTCCTTCTCTCTCTCTCTGGGTGCTGATGGAGCTGGAGTGCAGAGTCCTCTTATCTTTATCTTATCATTTCTCCCCCACTGGGAGTATGGATCAAGTTTGTTTATGGGGAGCAGAAGGTAGGAGTTCTGGCTTCTGTAGCTGCTTCTCTGCTGAGCATGGGTGTTGACAGGTCAATCCATACCCCCAGCATGTTTCCATCTTTCCGTAGTGGACCAGAGCACTGGAGATGTGAGGGTCCAGGACACATTGGTGAAATCATCTGTTTAGAGAAGTTGGGGTGGAGTCATGGTAGCATTTGCAGCCTGGTGTCTGGAAGGTGGCTTGACCTTAGTTGAGACAAGATGGTTAATGAACAGGAACCAGAAAGTAGGATCTCCTGTTCTTTATCTCTTTGAGAGTATGGACCCAGGGTCATTATGGGGTGCAGAAGGTGGAAGGTCTGGCTTCTGCAATTGCTTCTCTGCTGAACATAGGCATTGACAGGTTGATTCAAACTCCCAGCCTGTCTCTCTCTCTTTCCCCAGTGGAGCAGGAATTGGGGGAGGTTGGGCTCCAGGACATATTGGTGGGGCCGTCTGCCCAGGGATGTCCGGTTGGCATCATGATAGCATCTGGAACCTGGTGGTTGATTTTTTATTTTTTATACTTTATTAGCGATATGATGGTTTACAAGATACTTTGTTGTTACATGGGTACAATTTCTCATCCTTTTCCAAGTGTCTGCACACCAACCATCTTTGATTCTTCTCCACCTATGTGCACTGCTTTTCAGTGACCTCTCAGCCACTCTCCCTCAGGTTCTTTACCTTGCTCCAACAGAACACATAGTCCAAGTTTCATCCTGTGTTTCACCCTGCTTTTCTTCTATTTTTCATGAAGTTCTACCTATAACTGAGATTATCTGGCATCCATCCTTCTCCTTGTAGCTGAACTCACTTAACACGATTCCTTCAAGTTCCATCCAAAATTAGGCAAAGGAGATGATTTCATCACTTTTGATAAATAAATAGTAGGAACTTATTAGACCCAACCTGTCTGTATCCTCAGGTTCTACTTATGACAGAGAAAAGCTGATTGTCCTGTGGATATAATTTTGGAACGATTAAGAAAAAGCTATGGAAAAATCAAAATGATGGCCTTTCAAATAAGCTTTCTTTTAAATCCTCCTCACAGTAGGAAATTCAGTAATAGAGCAATTCTAAACATATTGAATAGCAATAGTATAGAGAAATTATATGTGTATTTACATTAGATAGAATGTGTGAATAGTCAGGGAAATGGCTTAGGAAGAACACAAAACTTACATGCGTTAAGACCCCAGGTTTGATCCCCAGATATGCATATGCTCCAGTCTTCCTGTCATCTCTCTCTTTTGCTTTTGAATAAAATACGAATTAAAAAAAAGTTTAAGAAGTGAGGAAAAGAGAAAATTACTTAAGACTCCAGCTAAGTTTTAAAGTTCACAAAATTAGTGCATTTTAGAAATGGTCCTGCTCTTCAGTCTTTCTAAAGAACAAGTGGAGCAAGGAGGCAAAGGGCAGAGAGGTTAATTTTGGCACTGAGAGAATAAAGTTAACTTAATTTTCATGATATTTCTGTTGCTCCTTCCAAAATATTTTTGATATATACATTATTGAAGAAATAATGATTTACAAGGTAGTTGTAATATGGGTTCAGTTTCATATCTTTCCATGCTGAGTGCCTGCATACCATTACCACTATCAGCTTAGGTCCTTCTCCATCATTGTGCACTGTCTCTCCCTAGTGCCCACAAAACACCCCCCTCCACCCAATCCTTGCCTTTTCTGCAAACTATGGTCTGGAATCTTTTTAATATTAATTTTCAATTTTTTTATTAATGGTATGCTACAAGATTGTAAGGTTACAATGTATAGTTCCATACTACATCCACCAGCAAAGTTCTGTATCCCTAGTCTCCCACCTCACGAAGATAACCACCATAGTTCTCATAAGCCTTACAGTTTGTTTCCTTCTCTATTTTTTTTTTTTTGCAAGTTCATGTGAATCAAACCTCTAGATTCCACATATAAGTGAAACCATCTGGTAGTTGTCTTCCTTCTTTTTTACTTATTTTGCTAAGCATAATACCCTCCAGCTCTATTTATTTTATCCCAAAGGACACAATATCATGGTTTTTTTTTTTATTGCAGAGTAGTATTCTATGGAATATATATCCCATAATTTGTTTAGCCAGTCATCTCTTGATGGACATTTGGGCTGCCACCACTCTTTAGCTATAATGAATAATATAGTTATGAACATAGGAGTGTGTATGTCCCATTTAATTAGTGTTTCAATGTCCTTTGGATAAATACCTAAGAGTCGTATTGCTGGATCATAATGTAATTCCATTAATTTTCTTTATAAAACGGCAATACTGACAAGACCATAGGATAAGAGGGATACATTTCCATACAGTTCCCACCACCAGAACTCCCTATCCCATTCCCTTTCTCCTCACCTTGAAAGCTTTCCTATTCTTTATCCCTCTGGGACTAAGGATCCAGAATCATTTGTAATTCAATTTTTATTTGTTTAAGCACTGTCCATATAGTTTTCCTCAGGGGTTGCACTAGTTTGCATTCCTACTAGCAGTGTAGTAGAGTCCTTTTTCTCCACAACCTCTCCAACATCTGTCATTTCCTGTTTTGTTGGTGTAAGCCATTTTCCCAGGTGTGAGATGGTATCTCAATGCAGTTTTAATTTGCATTTCTCTACAGATAAGTGAAGTGGAGCATTTCTTCATGTGTCTGTAGGCCATGTGAATCTCTTCTTTAAAAAATTCTGTTTAGAGGCAGACTGGGAGTATGGACCGACCAGTCAACGCCCATGTTCAGCGGGGAAGCAATTACAGAAGCCAGACCTTCCACCTTCTGCAACCCACAACGACCCTGGGTCCATGCTCCCAGAAGGATAGAGAATGGGAAAGCTATCAGGGGAGGAGGTGGGATATGGAGATTGGGTGGTGAGAATTGTGTGGAGTTGTACCCCTCCTACCCTATGGATTTGTTAATTTATCCTTTCTTAAATAAAAATAAATAAATAAATAAATTCTGTTTAGTTCTTTGCCCACTTTTTTATTGGGTTATTTTTGCTTCTTTCATAGAACTGTAACAATTCTGTATAGATGTTTGATATCAGTCACTTGTTTGATGTGCTTATCATAAGCAAACATCTTCCATTTACTGGGATTCCTTGTTATCCTTGTATAGTTTGCTTTCTATATGTAGAAAAGTTTTAGTTTTACACTCAACTGGGTGTGCCACTAGTCAGCCCCCATAATCTAGAATGTTATACTCAATTTAGTATTTGAAAAGACTATTGGAAATCTAAGAGGTATCTCAAATAATATGTTGAAATACACACTCCTTACTTTGTCTCCTAAACCCATAGCTTTTGTCATTAGAGTAAAAGCTACATATAGACATTTATAGCTACATCTATGTTTCTTTTCTTTCTATTGCATATATTATTTCTCTCCCATTAATAGATTGATTCCGTATCTCAAAATCCCAAGGACTATCTGTTTTGCTTACCTCTTCAATACCAGCCATCAGAACTAGCCCAGTTTATAGGAGCTTTTGATGAATGTTTGTCAAATAAATAAATACCCCCCCCCGAAAAATTTATTTGCTTAGAGAAATGCATTAAAATTCTTATTAAAATGTAAATTATGAAGGAATGATATTTATTAAAAATGTAAGTATGTGGAACTATGAGGAAAGGGTAAGAGGACTGGGACTGTGTGACCTACTGCCTATGAAAGAGTTTGATTGTCAGAGGTTTGCTAGACCCTGCATTCCATCTTGGTTGTGAGCTAAATGTGAAGAAACCCTTTTAGATAACAAGATGTGGGCTTCCTTTGAGGCCTATAGGTAGGAAACATGGGTGTCTAAACATTGAAATCACTGAAAAATTCTTTCCTCCAGCTCTAAAAGATGGGTTATACTTTCCATTTTCTTGATGGGTTTTTGGCAGAGTCCTGCCTAGAGGCAGGGTTATATACTTGAATGCCACATGAACTCTCCAACCTAAGGCTCTTCACCCTGTGAGTCTGTGAATTAACAGATCTCTTTGAACAAACTTGTTTGATAGTTTGTGAAAGAAAACAGGCTTAAAGAGTAGTTTGGCAGAATCTAAAAGCCTGTGAAAGAACTGTTTTTAAGAGAAAACTCAGGAAAAATTGCCAGAGTACAACAGTTAATATCTGATGAGAAATTGATTCTCAAATAGTGTATAAAAAGTGACCAGTCCTTTAAAAAAAATCTACCAGTTTAAATAGTTTGGCATATAAATCTAAACATATGTAAGTGATTTAAAAGAGCAATGAGGGGTTGGAGAGTAGATAGCATAATGGTATGCAAAGAGACTCATAAATAAAACTCCAAAGTACCATGTTCAATCCCCCACATCACCATAAACTAGAGTTGAGCAGTGCTTTGGTAAAATAATAATAATAATAAAATAGCAAAAATATTGTTTCTAAAGGAAGTGGATTTTTTTACCATAATCATGACATTTATTGTCATGGATTTGGACATACCAACATGTGAAGCATCTAAACCTTCAGACAGATAGACCAGACACTGAACCTTCAAAGGACAAGGCTATTCCATAATTTTAGAAAGCATTGTCATTTCTTTTAGATTGACTTTTCTGCTTAACTTGGTTGTCTCTGTGTTCATGGAAAATTCATCTGTAGAATCACAGAGGGGTCGTTATTGTGACAGCCCCCCCCCCCATTCTGGCTTAAAAGTTTTAAAAAAATATTTATTTTCCCTTTTGTTGCTCTTGTTTTTTTATTGTTGTTGTTATTGATGTCGAAGTTGGATAGAACAGAGAGAAATGGAGAGAGGAGGGGAAGACAGAGAGGGGGAGAGAAAGATAGACACCTGCAGACCTGGCTCACCACCTGTGAAGCGACTCTTCTGCAGGTGGGGAGCTGGGGACTTGAACCGGGATCCTTATGCTCGTCCTTGCGCTTCACGCCATGTGTCCTTAACCTGCTATGCTACTGCTCAACTCCTGGCTTAAAAGTTTTTAAGAGCATCTGAGTCAATATTGTCCATTGGACGTAGTGCCCCCAAGGGACACACTGCAACCTAAATTGAAATGTCTGAGTGATTTCGCCCAAGAATATTCTAAAAATGTTCTTCTATCTAAATTCTAATTTAGTTTGTTGTTGTAGATACCAGCTTTGGGTAAGCCAGCTCAGCATGTGTCCCTACTATTTAATGTCAGCCCATGACTATTCTTAGCCTTGACACCTCCAAACAGTTTACCAGGATGAACAGATTTCAACAATCCATCACACTTTCTATCCATTGAGTTGCAGATGGGAGAGGATAAAAAGGATACATTTATGAAATGAAACCAGTACATATTTCTACCACACTCACAAGCTAATCTCAGCTACTGAGTTAGTGTTAGTTGCATGTGAAAATAAGTTTTTAATCCTCCCCCCCATGTTGAGTTCTAGGAACACAGAAATGACAATAATGTATTTGTGCCAATTTCTGGTACTTTTTTCCCCCATGTTGGCAAATAGTTAACATCAAGGAAAGATTTTCTTACTAGAGAGAAAGAACTATATCAAGAGATTAAAGCAAATGGTCATTGACATTTTGTGAAGGGGAGGGAAAACTCATTTTGAAACTGGAGCTAATTGATGGCATTAAATGCTAAAAAATTACCTGCATATTTTCTAAAGTGCTTCCTGAATAATGCTACTACTTAGGAAATAGAGAATAGAAAATTGGATGGTTGACTTTATTCACTTCTGTCTATAAATCTTCCAGCTCTGAAAAAAAATGTACTTCATAAATTTTTCCTTCCCCTCTTTTTTTATGCTGTAGGAATTTCTTGTCAAATGGAAAAACTTAGAAATATGAAGAAAACCACCAAAAAAACAATTAAGACACATACCATCAAGGAGCTGGGTAGTAGCTCACTTGGTAAAACACATGCACAAGTCCCAGGTTTTAGCATCTGGTCTCTATGTGCAAGGGAGAAACATCATAAGCATTCACAGTGCTGCAGGTGTATCTCTTCTTTATCATTCCCTTTTTGTCTTCCTCTTTCTGCCTCTCTCCTTTCTAATAAAATAGAAATAAAAGAGAAAAATGGCTGCAGGGAGTGCTGGAATTATCCTGCCGACATCAAGTTCCAGCAATAACTCTGGTGACCAAACAAACAAACAAACAAACAAAACAGGGACCATCTTAAAAATTCACTCTTCTCATCCCACACTAACTCTCCCATCCACCCTGTTATTTCAGATGAAATAAAACTGGGCCCCTTATCATCCAGTACTTCTGTCATAACTGTAAGATCAGACTTGATAGGATAGTAGAGGTTTAGTAGATCCTTATTTTCTCCCTGAGAAAAATTAGAAGGAAAATGCTTAGAGGATAGTTTTTGTTTCTTAAGAGTGAGAGAAAGTAACAGGAAAGGAAGGAAGAAAGGAAGGAAGAAAAAGGACTAGTTTGAATTGCTATGTACAGTTAGTAGTAAAAACCAGTGCTACCAACTCTAAGAGACATAGCTGCAATGCACCAGTGTCATTCCCCAGCAATTCCTTGTTGCAGTGTGGTGGCAGTTTTTACAGAACCTAGTCTCTGCCCTCTGATGTCAGATTCCCAGATTAATGAAGACTAGTGAAGAGATTCAGTGAGACATGTTTTCATTTGCATATCTATACATGACTTGGTGTTTAAATTTAGTCTTGAAGTTGATTGAGTTTTTCATCAGAGTTGGGTTGATACCCCAAAGATAAAATAGAGAGTAGTAGAATAGGTATTTTTTTTTTAATTTTTAGTAGGGAAAGCAATTTTTAAATTGCCACAAGGGTTATTGCAGGGGCTCTGTCCCTGCATGACGAATCCATCATTCCTGATGACCATTTTTCCCATATTATTTTACTTTAGAGACAGAAATTGAGGAGAGAGAAAAAGGAGGAGGAGGAGAAGAAGGAAGAGGAGGAAGAGAAGGAGAAGGAGGAAAAGGAGAAGGAGAGAGAGAAAAAAAGAGAGAGAATCCTGTAGTACTGTCTCACTGATTATCAGACTTCCTCACTTTAGATGGTGACCAGTGACTTGAACCCTGGTACTTGAGCATGGTAATGTGTGTACTCAACCTGGAATGCCACTGCCCTGTTCCCAGCATTTTACTATTATTACTCTTTATTTTTACATAGAAACAGATGCAGAGAGATAGAAATGAAGGAAATCACAGCACCAATGCTTTCTGCAATGCTGGAATTTGTGTTACGTCACATAAGAAAGCAGAACACTAAGTGAGCTGTTTTCTTGTTGTGGGAAAGCAACAGGTTTAGCTAAGTTTTTGATGACAGTAGGAATTCAATGTGAAATTTTGAAGAGTCAAACTTCTAGGAAATAGGAATAGAATTTAGTTTATATAATTTCTGTGCATGTAAAATTATGATAAAGAACTTAACAGTTTTATAACAAATACATATTTTCCTACTCATTCAGAAATTGTGTATAGATCCTATTGTGTTGGAGGAAGTATAACTGCCTTTTACTGGAGGAAAAACAGGTTATTTTACTCACACATCATTGAATATTTAGTGCAGGCTTGTCATCAGTTTCTGAAACATTTGAACTGTGTTGCATTCATAAAATGCCACTACCATTCATATTCCACGCACAGATGATTGAATTGTGTGTAATTTCCAAAAGTTTCAGAAATCTTGTGGATACATATCTTTGATTTCCCTGCCTAAATAAATGTCTAAATGGCTCCTTCTCTTCACATAATACATATTATGCCATGTAATACTAGTTAAATAATGTAGAAAGGAAAAAAAAAAGAAAGAGAAGGGAAGAAAGAAAAGAAGAAAGAAAGAGAGAAAGAGAGAGAAAGAAAGAAAGAAAGAAAATAATGGCTGCCAGGAGTGGTGGATTCACTGTTGCGGCACCAAGCCCCAGTGATAGTGCTGCTGTCAAGAATAAAATAAAGTAAATTAAAATAAAATATGCAGTTGTATATAGCAGGGGTGCAGTTCAGTGATGGAAAGCTTATGACAGTGCAATAAGCTCTGTCAATAACGAACTTGCAACTGTTTGTTAGTGGGACTTTGTGACTTAGTTCATCTTATTTTCAACATCACTTTCTTTTTTTTTTAATGTCTTCATATATAAAATTTTAAGATAATAAAATATTAATATATATCTACTCAAATGTTACTTGGTGTGAATATATTTTTATATTTTATTTATTTATTTACGTATATTATTATTATTTTGCCTCCATGGTTATTGCTGGCGCTCGCTGCCTGCACTATGAATCCACTGCTCCTGGAGGCCATTTTTTCCCTTTTGTTGGGTAGGACAGAGAGAAATGTAGAGAGGAGGGGAAGACACAGAGGGGGAGAGAAAGACACCTGCAAAACTGCTTCACTGCTTGTGAAGTGACCCCCCTGCAAGCAGGGAGCCAGGAGCTCGAACAGGGAGCCTTACACTGGTCCTTGTACTTCCTGCCATGTGCGCTTGAGCTGCGGGGCTACTGCCTGGCCTCCTATTTTATTTTTTATTTATTGAATAGAGACAGAGAAATCGAGAAGTTATGAGGAGCTAGGAAGAAAGACTTGTTTTTAACAGAATAATTAACTAACTCTAGCTAGATTTATTTACACCTGAAAGGATTTTTGACCAAATAAATACTGGCTTTTTATATCAATAGTTAAACCATTCAATTCTTTATTGTTAAGTGTTTGTTATTGTCATGCTTAGATAGCCCTTCTTAACATAAGAATTTTAAGATTAGGGTTGGCAAAATAGCTCACTTGGATAGTACTACTGTCTTACCATGCATGTGACCCAGGTTTGTGCCCAAGACCCTACCATATTGGTGGAAGCTTTGGTGTTGTGGTGTTACTCCTCTCTGTATCTGAAAAACATTGCACTGAAATAGTGAAACCCCAGTGACAACCACAAAAAAAAAGAGATTTATAGTGTTCATTTTCTTCAATTATATGTTTTATAATTGAATTTTTGCCAATGATATTCATTGTTCAATATGTTAAAATGCAAGAATTCAAGTGTATTCTTTAAAAAAAAAGTTATCCAATTGTTTCCTCCTTTTTATTGCAGTAAGATAACCTTTACAAACTTTGTCATACAGCAGCAGCACTTTATCTATTACCATTTTTTAATTTTCTTTCATTATTATGTCTGTATACCATGTCCTGGTGGGTATTTGCTCCATTGGGCTTTTCTTTGACACCATTAACACTAGAGGTGAGTAAATTAAATGCAGTGTGGAAAACCAAAGCTAAGGAAATTCCAAGTGTAAACTCACTATATTACCTTTAAGTCCCATTTGCTAATCTTACTAGATAGTTGTTTCATTTCTTGCTTTTCTGTTTGTTATTTTTAAGTAGACATTTATTATCTTAAAACTAGTATGTAAAAAGGCTTTTATTTCTGCTATATGTTCAGACAGACATGCACAAGTTTGGGGTCACAGTTAAATGATTCATGGCAAGGCTTTAGCCAAGGGATGGAATTGTCACATAGGATCACTTAATGGCTATACTTACCTATCATTTTGAAATGTTTGTTCTGCAAACCTAGAAGTTGAACTGACATATTATGCACAGAGCATATTGGAAAAATAAATTTTGTGTCAGTTGATGTTACTTAGATATTTCTGGGTTTTCTCTCAAGGAAAGACTTAAATAAATGTAATGACAAAATTATGGCTATAATGACTTACAAAAAAAAAACCCAAATAAAAATGAAGAAAGAAAATGAATTCTAAAGATATACTTGGTAATCTATATAGTTTGGCTTATGAAGTGTAAATGACATTTTTTTTGCATTTTAGACAAAGTTGTTTATTCCTTGATTGCTATTCTAATTCTTTCATAGAACGAAAAGATTAATACGTAAAAAAAAATGTCTCCCATTTAACCCTTGCACTTGACTCATATTCTCTAATGAGATTCTAATGCAATTAACTCTCTTGTGTAAATCACATCTCTGCATGCTCTAGTTCTAGGACCGTTTCTCTTGCTGGGACTTGCAAATGGACTGTCTTATGTCGACTTTATTCTCAATACCTTTATTCTCAGATTTTATTGCTACTAGTGATCTATTTCTTATATGTGAATTTCTGGGTGAAAGGGTGCTTTTGAATTTATGAAAGAAAAATCAACTGACCTGTGATGACTACACAAGGATGTATTAACAAGTTCTAAGTGTATAAACATGAATTTGGATTCTGAATCACATAAGTGAAAGGACAAAAATTAAAATTCACAGTGCTGCAAATGTAGAAAAACTTAGTGGATTTAGAAAAATGTACTCAAAAGCCAGAGCTAAGCAGTGCTCTCGTTTCTTTGTCTCTCTGTGTTTCTCTCATAAAAATAAAACATTTAAAAAGAAGACATTATAAAGATGAATTTATATGACAAGTAACTAAAAGAATGATCTGACAAAAGTTCATAAACATAATTAGCAATACAGTTTACATAGTTTGATATGCATAGTATTATTTAACAATTATAGAATATATTCTTTTTGTTTTCATATAATTTTAAAAGAATCATATTTATTTATTTATTTTGAATAGAGGCAGAGAAATTGAGAAGGGGGGGAAGATAGAGGGGGGAGAGACAGAAATACCTGGATCATGGCTTCACTGCTAGTAAAGCTTTCCCTTTACAGGTAGAAACATGAGCTTTGAAGCTGGGTCCTTGTGCACTGTATTATGTTCCCTTACCCAGGTGTGCTACCACCCAGCCTCCCTAGGATATATTTTTATATAGGATAGTTGGAATGATTTTTATAGATCACATATTGTAGCAGTGAGGCAGGCCTTAATTTCAATAGCTTAAAACTATATTCTACAGAAGTATTAAACTGGCTAAAATATATAGAGAAGATGATTGCAAGTTTCAGGTATTTAGAACAAGAATATTTAAGAGATGTTCTACATATATGGGCCTTAATGAATATATTTCTCCACCTTCTGAACCCCATAATGATCCTGGGTCCATACTCCTAGAGGGATAAAGAATAGGAAAGCTATCAAGGAAGAGTTTTGCCAGTATTTTCCTCTAAGTATCTGATAGTTTATGGTCTAACATCCAAATCTTTGATCCACTTGGAATTTACTTTTTGTATTTGGTGAAATATAGTGTTTCAGTTTCATTCTTCTGTATGTTTCAACCCATTTTTTCCAACACCATTTGTTGAAGAGACTCTGCTTTCCCCATTTAATAGTCTGGGCACTTTGTCCATAGGTGTGGGGGCTTACTTCTGGGCTCTCAATTCTATTCCACTGGTCAGTGTGTCTATTCATGTTCCAGTAACAAGCAGTTTTGATAACAATTGCCCTATAATACAATTTGAGATGTGAGAGTGTGATGCCTCCAGTTCTGTTCTTTCTTCTCAAGTCTGTTTTTGCAATTCTTTGTCTTTTCTGTTTCCAGATAAATATTTATAGCATTTGTTCTATTCTCCTAAAAAGGGATATTGATGGGGATAGCATTAAATTTGTATATGGCTCTGGGAAGTATATTCATTCTGATGATGTTCATTCTTCCTGCTGGGCTAGCCTGAGGGTATTTCTTCCTGGGCACGTGCTCTCTGGATTGGAGAGAACTTGACCGGAACCAACCTAGGCTGCTGCTTACTCAGCAATGCGGAAGAGGAACCAGGAACTCTCATGACTGAATGGTAACGCAATGCAATTCTTTTATTGATCAGAGAAAAATGCATTTATATCTTCTGAAGTGGAAGTGGCAGGTCTGAAAAGGAAATGGGTAGGATAGGGGTTGGAGAGAAGAAAAGAATGCTAAAGTAGCAAGCTTCCATCTAACCAATGGGGATTAAATCAATACCCTGCAGGCAGGGCGGGTTTCAGGCAAAACAATGATTATGTAAATAGACCACAGTGTTAAGCAATGCCAGGGGCCTGGAATAATGACCAACACTTCCAACCCATGAACATTTAATATCTTTCCACTTCTTTGTGTCTTTTTCAATTTCCTCATAATTTTTTGTGTACAAGTCTTTTACTTCTTTGGTTAAGTTTATTCCTAGGTATTTTATTGTTCTTGTTGCTATAGTAAAAGGTATTGATTTCTGGATTTCAACTTCTTCTAACTTAGTGTTTGCATAGAGAACTGCCACTGACTTTTGAATGTTAATTTTGTAGCCTGACACCTTGCTGTATTGCCTGATGATTTCCAAAAGCTTCTTGCTGGATGCCTTAGGTATTTCTGTGTATACTATCATGTCATCTGCAAATAGGGAGAGTTTGACTATTTCTCTTCCAATCTGCATGCCTTTAATTCCTTGCTCCTACCTGATTGCTGTGGCAAGAACTTCCAACATTATGTTGAATAGTAATGGTGATAGTGGGCATCCCTGTCTAGTACCAGATCTGAGGGGAAATGCTTCCAATTTTTCACCATTGAGTTGGCTGTAGGTTTGCTTTATATAGACTCCACTATCTTCAGGAATTTTCCATGTATTCCCATTTTTTGTAGTGTTTTGATCATAAAGGGATGTTGTATTTTGTCAAAGGCTTTCTCTGCATCTATTGATATGATCAGGTGATTTTTGGTCTTGCTTTTGTTGATGTGGTGGATCACATTGATTGATTTATGTATAGTAAGCCAACCTTGCATGCCTGGGATAAACCCCACTTGGTCATGTGAACAATTTTTAATATACTGCTGTATCTGGTTGGCTAGAATTTTGTTCAATATTTTAGCATCTATCTTCATCAGAGATATTGGTCTGTAGTTTTCTTTTTTGGCATCAGAGTGATGTTGGCTTCATAGAAGCTGAAAGAGAGTATTCCAGTGTCTTCAATCTTCTGGAGACTTTTAAAAGTAGAGGTATTCTTTTTTTTTTTTTTTTTGAAGGTTTTGTAGAATTGATTTGTAAAACCATCTGGTCCAGGACTTTTATTTTTGGGAAGATTTTTGATAACTGTTTCAATTTCATTAGCTATTATGGGCCTGTTCATGTTATCTACTTCCTTTCTACTTAGTTTTGGAAGTTGGTAGGTATCTAGGAAATCGTCCATTTCTTCCAGGTTCTCTAGCTTGGTGGCATATAGTTGTTCATAGAAGCCTCACAAGAAATGTTGAATTTCTGCTGTGTCTGTTGTTCATTTATTATCTGATTTATTTGTGTCTTCTCCCTTTTTTGTTTTGTGAGTCTGGCTAAAGGTTTGTTGATTTTGTTCACTCTTTCGAAGAACCAACATTTACTTTTGTTGTTCTTTTGTATGTTTTTTTTTTTTTATTTTCAATGTTAATGTTTCTGCCCTAACTTTAGTGATTTCTATCCTTCTAGTTGCTTTAGGGTTCTTTTGTTCTTCTTATTCCAGGTCTTTAAGATGTGCAATCAAGCTGTTTATTTGTGCTTTTTCTTGTTTCCTAATGTGTGCTTGTATGGCTATGAACTTCCCTCTCAGTACTGCCTTAGCTGTATCCCAAATATTTTGATAGCTTGTGTCTTCATTTTCATTGAAGTCTCGAAACATTTTGATTTCTTCCTTTATTTCCTCTTTGACCCAGTAGTTGTTAAGGAATGTTGTGTTGAGCTTCCTCATTTTGGGACTATTACTAATCTTTTGTTGATTGTTAAGTTTTAGTTTAATTCCACTATAGTCTGAGAAGATGCTTGGGGTGATTTCAATGCTCTTGAGTTTGATGATGCTGTCTTTGTGGCCTAACATATGGTCTATCCTTGAGAATGTCCCATGTGGACTTGAGTAAAATGTGTACTACAGTTTCCTGGGATTAATGACTGAAAATGTCCAATAGTTCTAGTTTATCTATCTCCTCATTTAGCTCCCTTATGTCTTTCTTGATTTAATGCCTGGATGATCTGTCAAGTTGATAGAGTGGGGTGTTGAATTCCCCTACTATGAGTGTGTTGCTGTTAATATATTGCTGTAGCTCTTTCAGTAGATGTTTAATGTATTTAGATGGCTTCTCATGGGTACATAGATGTTAATAATTGTTAAGTCCTCTTGATTGACTGATCCTCTGAGCATTCAGTAATGTCCATCCCTATATTTTTTAATCTTATCTATTTTAAAGTCTTTCATGTCAGATATGAGAATATCTGTTCCTGCCCTTTTTTGTGGGTCATTGGCTTGTATGATAGTTAACTCATCCTTTTACTTTGAGTCTATGTCTTGTTGAGTTAGGTGGGTTTCCTGTAGACAGCATATTTTTGGGTTGTGTTTTTTGATCCATCTGCCTACTCTGGGTCTTTAATAGGTGAATTCAGGTCATTGACATTTATTGGTATCAAGGATTGAAGATATTTTAACACAATTCTTGTAGAGTTTTAGAGTGTTCTGATATATGGCCTGTTTATGGTGGTCTGACTGTTTTTAGGAAACCTTTCAGAACTTCTTTCAGGGTAGGCTTGGTGACAGTTGATTTCTTCAGCTGTTGCTTATCTGAGAAGGTTTTTATGCCTCCATCTAGTCTAAATGACAGTCTAGCAGGATATAGTATTCTTGTTTGAAATCCTTTCCCATTGAGTACTCAATAAATATGTTTCCATTCTCTTCGGGCCTGTAGTGTTTGTGTAGAGAAGTCTGTTGCTAATCTTATGTGTTTTCCTCTGTAGGTGACTTTGTTTTTCTCTTGCAGCCTTCAGGATCCTTTCTTTATCCTTATTCCTTTCCATTCTAAGTATGATGTATCTTGGTGTCTTTAAGTCTGGGTTAATTCTGTTTGGGATCCTCTGGGCTTCTTGAACCTTTATGTCTTTGATGTTGTCTAGACTACAGAAGTTTTCAGCTATTATGGCCTGAAGAATGCTTTCTTCCTCTCCCTCTCTTTCTTTCTCTCATGAGCCAATAATGCATATATTGTTTCTTTTGAAGTTATCCCATAGGTCTCTGTTGTTATTTTCAGTATTTCTTAATATCTTTTTGAGATCTTTTACTTCTTTTTTAGTTGTCTCCAATTCGTCCTCGATCTTGCTAATTCTGTCTTCAGCCTCATGTATTCTATCCTATCTCCCCTCTACTGTTTTCTGGAGTTCATCTATTTTATTACCCTGTTCTGATACTGTTTTAACTTGTTCAGCTAGTTGTGTGTTCTTAGCTCAGATATTTCAGCTTTCAGCTCTCTAATAACCTTGAGATAATTAGTGTTTTCTTCCAGAGTCTCATTTGTTGTTTCTGCATTTCTAATGACAGTTCTTTCAAACTCTTTCCTCACTCCTGTGATTACTTCCTTAGCTAGTGTTTGGATGTTGATGTCACTATTTTGTGGTTCACTCTTTGGGGGCTTTTAGCTGGACTCTTGTCCTGGTTCATTTCTCCAATATTTCTTCTTGTTGGTTTAACCATTTTATATATTATGTTATGAATTCCCTCTCTCAGTACTTTTCAAATTACTGATCACTATTGCCTGGATTGACTTGTGTCTAAGAAGGGTAATTGAAGGGTTCACAGTTGTGAAAGTTAACAGTTGTTTCAATATTATTTTAATCCCTGATTTGGAGCTCAGTGGCTTAAAAGCCTCTTTTGTTCTTTTTCTTCCCTGTAGGTTGTGGGAGCTTGAGGGCTTTTAAACTATAAGTAGGCTTCTTAGCTTAAAAACTGACTCCCTACTAAGAGATAAAGCAGGGTGGGGCAGAGATAATCCGGTAATTATGCAAAGAGATTTCACAGCTCCACAGCTATGCCACAGAGGTGTAGGTCTTCTCCTGAGTTTCCTGGTTAGTTCTCTGTCCCCTGGTGTCATCCCAGTGCCTCCCTGTCCTGCTTCAGATTCTGAGGGCAGTAACAATGGAGACTCAGAGTTGTACTTGGTGAGTCTCAGGGGAGTCCTCTTCTCCCTTCAGCCATCCCTTTGTTGGTGGAACAGACTGTAGGTGGTGTCTCCACTGATAAACTGCTGGGCTGTTACCAGCCACTTAATCTCTCCCTAGGCTGCTCTCTGTCCAGGAGCCATACGTGTTTGCACTCACCAATGATTTGGGTGATTTGGTGGGTTCCTGAAGTCATCCTAGTGCTGTCTTGTTTAGGTACCAGGTGGTCTCCTTTGGTATTCCTAGTTGATTTGGGAGAGAAGAGGAGAGAAACAGATCTGCTGCTGCTTGTAGCCCCCTCTTCTTTTAATTTGTAATTAATAGTGTGTTATAAAATTGTAAGATTACAGGATGTAGTTTCACATCACTCCCACCACTAAAATTCTGTGTCCTTACTCTCCTATCTCCCAAAGATAACCAACATATTTCTCAAAAAATGTTAAGAGATTGTTTGTTTGCTTTGCTCTTTCTCCCTTCCTCCCTTTCTTTCTTCCTTCTTTCCTCCCTTTTTAAATTTTTTTCCAAGTTCATGTGTATCAGTTCTCAAGGTTCCATATATGTGTGAAGCCATCTAGTAGTATACTGGACAATCATTTTCAATCATTTCTCAGACTATAGAACTGTTTCCTGGGCTGACTTTATATTTAGCCCCATCAGGTAGAAACACAGAAGATGATACCCTTGAAAGGGAAAAAATCTCAGTTTCAAGATTTGAAGAGAACAGATTGAATATACAACTTCCCTTACAAATCTCTTTATTCCTTCATTCCCAGAGCAGTGGAACTCTTATTATCACTGACACCACTACCTCCCCCTCCCACACACTTTCTATTTTCTCTCTAACTGAATGGAAAAATAATATGGGGGAATTTAAACTAAGTATATGACCCCAACTTTGAAAAAATAACATTTAGTAGACGGTTAATACAGACTTACTGAAACAACAAAATATTAATGACAACCTGGCTAGAGCATGCATGAGGTCGTTAAGTATGATTACTGAAAGTAATGCTCTCTCTTTCTCTCTTCTCTCTCTCTCAATGAATAGATAAATCCTTTAAAAATTAATAAATTGGGAGTCGGGCAGTAGCGCAGCGAGTTAAGTGCATGTGGCATGAAGCACAAGGACCGGCATAAGGATCCTGGCTTGAGCCTCCAGCTCCCCACATGCAGGGGAGTTGCTTCACAAGCAGTGAAGCAGGTCTGCAGGTCTATTTTTCTCTCCATCTCTCTGTCTTCCCCTTCTATCTCCATTTCTCTCTGTCCTATCTAACAACAACGACATCAATAACAACAACAATAAAAAAACAAGGGCAGCAAAAGAGAGAATAAATAAATATAAAAAATAAAAAATTAATAAATCAATACAAATAATATACAGTAGGAATTAAATAGGTACTGGACTTAAATAAACACATCTATGTGATATTTTTCCTTAAGTTTTATCTAGTTTCTTAGCATTTGTTCCTTATATATAACACATACTCATTATTCTATAAAGTATCTAAATGGACAAAGTGATTTGCCCTTTCAGGTTTTTAGAATACTTCAAGCTCTTATTCATACTCTCCTACATGCTTTTTCCCCCTTGTCATGACTGTGAATCCCATTTGAAGAGAGACAACAAAATGTGTACTATTGTAGATACAATAATATATACCTTTGGGATGGTTAAGAAATTCTACAGTCAGAGGGATCAGAACACATCAGTCCCAAGGGGAGGGGGTTGATTCTTTTGCCTTCTAACTCAACAATGCTTTGACTGTCAGGTTTTTCTTAGTGCTTATGCTAGTTAATGTATGATGCTGTGCAGACTGCCAGCTTGTTCTGTTCTCTGTGGAACAGTTGATCTTGAAATATGTCACTTTTTCTCATTTTTCTGACTTGTTTTGTTACATAAGTGTTGATTTACTTTGCACTTTTAACAATCTAATTTTTTCTTAAAAACCTATTACAGCTCCATGTTTTTAAATAAATGAATTGAATACCATAAGCAGGAGGAAGCAAAAAAATATGAATTTCTTCATTTTCATTTCCCATCTCTTCTTTTTATTCTCATTCCCTTTCTCCTAAAATATAAACAGCTCAGCTGCTTGTACATTTCACCCACCTTAAGTGCAGATGTTCATAGAAAATCACAATTTAAATTGCTAATTGCATTGCTTTTATTTAGTGACCACTTTTTGGCATTCATTCTGTTTCTAAGGCAGGCTGTACTTCTTACTTTCAACCTAGTTAAGATAGATAGACTAGTGTCCAATCATTGGTTTGATGATAACTGTGAGCTTTTCAAGTTTAGTTGTAGTTTAGATTTATTATAATTTGAATGTACATCTGATCCCATCTTCTGTGTAACTTATGTTCACATCAGGGAGTATGACTTCTTCAATGTAAAGGATGCATTGTGAGTTCTTTCAGTATTCATCTTTCTCTTTTTAGTGGAACTGAAGAAACAAGAACAGAAAGATAAAACACAAAGTGGAACTTGGAGTGGATGTGGTAGAATTCACTAAAGCAAAGGAGTCTGGGGAAGAGAGAGTGTAGACAGTTTACTGGAGTTCTGGTGCACAGTGGTGGAAAATGACCTAAGTTGGAGATGAGAGTGTTTGCAGACACCTATCATGAGGAGATGAGAAACTGGTCCTGTGTATCAAAAACCATTCTGTAAACTACTAACCCTCTCAGAAAAAGACACTGTGGACTAGGGATAGCCCGGATGTGTTTTCTAGATGTGAGGTGTAAAAGTAATATTTGGTGCACAAATTCTGAACTGAACAAACCTATCTTGATTCAAAGTGCACTGCTATGGTATTGGTTTAGATTGGGTAAGATGAGTCTTAACTTTGAATTATTTTATGTTTAATTTTTATTTCTTTAATCAAACAGTTCTTTTTAAAAATACTTTTATTTTAAGGAGACAGAAAGAGGGAGACAGAGAGGGGAAGAGAATGAAAGAAAAAGAGAAAAATACAGAAAAAAGAACACAGGGAGAGAGAGACCAGAACACTGCTCAGCTCTGGCTTAGGATGGCGCTGAGGATTAAACCTGAGACTTCAAGAGCCAGAAGCATGAAAGCCTTCTGCATAACTATTATGCTGTCTCCTCAGCTCTTTTTATGTTTAATTCTTTAGTGATAAAAACACCTCTGAAGAATTATGATAATTATATATGTGTATATATAAATATATATACACAATTATTCATATATACATACCCACATATATAAATATCACATACATAAAACATTAAGTTCTAAGCTCAAAGTAAAGGTCCATACCTTGGGTCCATACTCCCAGAGGGATAGAGAATAGGAAAGCTATGAGGGGAGGGGATGGGATACAGAGTTCTGGTGGTAGGAATTGTGTGGAGTTGTACCCCTCTTATCCTATGGTTTAGTCAATGTTTCCTTTTTATAAATAAAAAATAAAAATAAAAATAAAAGACTCACCTCTCCAGAGCCCTACCTCACTAGGAAAAGATAGAAATAGGCTGGTGTATGGATCTACCCGTCAATGCCCATGTCCAGCAGAGAAACAATTACAGAGGCCAGACCTTCCACCTTCGCAGCTCATAAAGAATTTTGGCCCAGGGGCCAGGCAGTGGTCCACCTTGTTGAACACACACATTGCAGTAAGCAAGGATCCAGGTTCAAGTCCATAGTACTCACCTGCAGGGGAGGAAGCTTCAGGAATGAAGCAGGGCTGCAAGTGTCTCTCTGTCTCTTTCCCTCTCTATCTTCCCCTCTCAATTTCTCTGTCACTATCTAATAATAAAGGATTGAAAAAACATTAAAAAATTTAAAAATGAATGTTGGTTCATACTTCCATAAGGATAAGGAATAAGGACATTTCCGTTGGACAGGGAGCTCTGGTGTTGGGAACTGTATGGGATTATACCCCTGTTATCTTAATTATAATAAAATATTTTTTAAAAAAGTAAAAAAAAAAATTCAAAAGTTTTTCCCCCTTTTGCCTATCACCTTTAGCCTCTTCATTCTCAGGACCCAAGTCATACAGTTTCTTCTGAGACCTGCATGCCATGAAGCTGAAAGCCTCTGAACGTTTAAAAGACTCATGGCTCCAGCCTTAAGTCTAACTAGCCTTTTCTCTCTTGAGTATTTTTTCCATCTCAGTTGTTTCATACCTCATAAACCTGCCACATTTTTATACGCCACCCTGAAAAAAATGGTATTAATTTATTTATGTTTCAAAAATCAGACTCTTAGGTTTTAAACAGTCCTTGTGTTCTTGTTCGTCATCGTCATCTCTCGATTTACTTGGTGAGCAAAAAATAGAAATTTTCATCACCCAAAGAAAAATCTTATAATATTTTTGTGAAATTTTGTCCTTTCATTCTTTTTACAGGGTAGGCTACCTTAATTCTTTGCTACACATGAGACTATTAGGGAAAAAAAAAGTTAGTATTGTGTAGTCTATTTTATTTACCAAATAGTGTGTCATGGACATCTTTGGGAGGCATTATGTATTCCCGTTCAGCACTAGTGGACTCAGTAGAAAGTAGCCCTTTGAATGACTGTGCTGTGATTCATTTAGTATTAAGGTTATTGTAAATGGAATCATTTAGAATAATTTATTCATATTTGCATTACTTATGTTGCTCAAGTTGATTTTGCTTGCAACCTTGAGAAATGGAACACAGTGTATATTGCTCTGAGTATAGCACATAAACTTCACGGTACATAATGTACCCTGACATGGTATGTGATCAGTTTCTGCAGCAGTTGAACTGTGTTGCATCTGTAAAATGGTCTGTGTGCGTTCTAACCTGTGCACATTAGTGTGGCTGAAGTGAGGCACAGATGATGAAACACTTCTGACCATAATCAAAGCACATACTGACAGTAGAGAGTAGGTATTTCTGCTAATCATTTCCAAGGTTCTAACTGCATCAAAGTTTGGGGTGGAAAGCTTATAGTGAAATATCTAAACTGCTTGTCTCTGACTTTCTGCTATGAAGATGTCTTAGAGAGGGAAAAAAAGAAAAAGAAAAAGAAATTTGAACAGAAAGTAATTTTTTGTTGTAAAGTTTTGATTGTATAGGGACAGCAATTTATTCCAGCCCTGAAATCATTTTGATCTACTCGAAAATTGGAGTATGCATGTTCTTCTTTCTTTTAAATGTATAGATACAGTACTTGCTTAGCTTCTGGAAGCTGTTAAAAACCAGAAGCATATTCTCTGTGTAAACACAACGAATGCTATAGATTCCATAGTTCTTTGGCAGGTTCATCACATTTTCTCTTTGGCACTGAAACCTTATCACAAATAAAAGAAGAAATATGTGCAGGTTTTCCCATTCTTTTCTTTCTTTTTTAGATTAGCTTGAAAAAGTCATCAACAAAGTTAGTTTGTTCTAAGACACAATGGCATCTAAGAGAGAACCACTTTTCTCCTATAATCACTTTTCTTTCTTTCTCAGAATGTTCATTGCTAGCATTCACAGTAAAGAGCCTCTACTTCTTCATCATTCTCTAAGCCCCTAGCAACAATCAGTGTGTACTCATGTGGCAAAGCCCTGGCCTTTCCTATCAATTCTCATGACAAGAATGTTGTCAAGTCTCGTTTGTTCTTTTCTGAGCTGATGAACTTGTTTCAGGAGGCTGATAGTTATAGTTCACTTCTGTCTGTGGTGTGATGGTTACCCTTGAGGCTCTGTATCTTCTTTAGTTTTCCAAAAGTCTTTGCAGCTATTATTTGAGATGGGCTTTGATGACTGCAGGCACAAGGTGCCCATCCTCCCTTGTCCAAGAAGTGCAGAAAGACCCTTTAGCGTACAGTGAAGAGAGAACTTTCTCAAATATCAGTGATAAATTCTGTTCTCCAATTTCCTTTGCATTTATTTATTTCCTTATTCTTTATTTGCTAACTTACTTATTTAAAAAATATTTTATTTCGGGAGTCGGGCGGTAGTGCAGTGGGTTAAGCGCACTGCTCTATCCACTGCTCCTGGAGGACATTTTTTCCTTTTTGTTTCCCTTGCTATTAATTGTTGTTATTATTATTAGTGTTGTTGATGGGTGGGACAGAGAGAAATCGAGAGAGGACGGGAAGACAGAGACAGGGAGAAAAAGACACTTGCGGACCCATTTCACTACTCGTGAAGCAACTCCTCTGCAGGTGGGGTACCAGTGGGCTCAAACTCAGACCCTTACTCTGGTCCTTATGCTTCATGCCATGTGCACTTACCACACTGTACTACCTCCTGGCCCCCCTAAAAATGGTTTTAGGTCAATAAAATATTAAATTCAGAGGTCTCTGGCCTCCTAAATTTTGGTGAAAATGAGAAACACAAAATGATAGATGCTCTCAATGTAAAATGGTGTGAGTTGTGATGAAGGAATAAATAGAGGAGGGGCACTTAATTCAATTTGGAGATTAAAGAAAGATCAGCTCTTAAACACAATTACTGTAACTTCCAGTTTTGTTTTTCAGTTTGGGCATAAAATTGCTCATTTTAGCACGGCTATTTTGAGTTTCAGTCTTCATGACTGGATTGAGCATATATGTCCCAAGGAAACCTATACTTGGGCAACTAAATTGGTTGGTCAGAAGCAGTTTCCATTAATGATAATACATTGGTTTTAAGGAACCTTGATGCTCTGCTAGTTCCCTGACATTGGCAACTTGACTAAGCCCTGTCAGCTTTACTTTTCTCAGCTTTGAAATGCATCATCTTAACACAGTCTACACAGAATTACGGTCTACAGATGAATCTTCTAACAATGTGTGTTCATATTTGGGGAAATTTCTGAAGTAGCACTACTGGGACCAGGTCCATGATACCTCCACTGTTCCTAGAAACTTTTTATTTTTCTTTGCTTCCTTTCTCATAGAGAAAAGCAGGGTAGGGAGATTGGAGGGAAAGGAGAGGGAGGGAGAGGTATCTGTAGTACCACTCCACTTCTTTTGTTTAAAAAATTATTATTGATTTAGTAATGATTAATAAGGTTATAAGATAACAGGGGTACAATTTCATACAGTTCCCACCACCAAAGTTCTGTGTCCTACCCCTTCATTGGAAGCTTCTGTATTCTTTATCCTTCCAGGAGTATGGATCAAATTTGGGAAGCTTCTTTCTTGCAGGTGGAAACTGTGGACTTGAACCTATCATTATTTCTTTAAGGTGGTCATTTAAGAATCTTATTTGTAGCTCAATGTATAGAAATCTAAGTCAAACAGATATAGCTGCTGATGTAACTGCATATTCATGCTGCTTATTTGGAAACGTATGATTTTCTTGTTGCTTATAAAGCTGTGTAATTGTCATATTTAAAATTAAAACAATACATGTGAAACATAATGTGCTTGTTTCCTTCCTAGATATGTTCTTCTTTATGATGTCTAGTAAGTGTTCGATCACATTGCAGCAAAGTGACCTTTACCTACTTACTGCTCTGGGACTCAGATTTTCCATATAAGTCCTTTCCTACTTGGGCTTCATGTGTGGATTCCTAATGTTATGTGTGAGCCAACACATTTGTAATACCACCGATTACATGTTAATTATCCTATTTTGAATCCAAAGTCTGTATTTATACAGATTAAATGCTTACCAGGACACCCTCATTCAAGTGAAAATAAATAAACAAACACATAGTTAGTGTTAATATTTCTCTTTATTCCAATTTAATGCCATTCCCTGGCATTTGGTTTTGATCATGCTATTTGTGATTCTGAAGCAACAGTGGCTAAAGATCACAGTTCATTTTTAAATGCCTTTTTTAATGTGTTGATAAGACATATTCATTGACTTGCACTGTCCTTTTTGTGCACTTTAACAATTCATTATTGCTATAATTACTTGCTATTTATTCAGTCTACCTGTGTCATCTCATTTTATCCTCACCTTTAGTGGAGGTTGGAAGAGGGGAAAAAAAAGGAATTGTCCATAATAATTTTCAGTATTTATTTAAAATTATGTGGATGTTGTTTGGCTAATAAATAAATGTGAAATAAATAAATCTTTAGAAGAAAATCAAATGATTGCTATTTCTCTCTGCAAAGGAAAATGAAAAAGAGGAAGAGGATAGAGAGAAAAAGGAGAAATTGTGAACTCTAGAAATAAGAGCTATGACTCGGTTCGTTTTTTTTTTCTGCAATTAAAAATAAAGTAAACCATATGCTCTAGATTTGTTCCATTCCATTGTATTTACCCTTACTTTTTAATAAGTATAATTAATATTATAGAAATAAGCTCATGGTTCAAGCCCTTGGTTCCCACCTAGAGGGAAAATGCTTCACCAGTAATAAAACAGTGCTGCAGATGTTTGTCAGCTTTCTCCCTATCTCCATCTTATCTCTCAAGTTCTGTTTATCTCTATCCAAAATAAACACATAAATAAGAACCACCTTTCAAAATAGAGAAATAATATCACAAGAAATAGGTAACCTGAAATTCTGAGACATTGTCTAAAATACGTATTTAGTCAAATGTGTATACACACACACAACATATATATATATAAATATATATGAATATATATATATATATATAATTTTGTATTTTCTCACTTGGAATACTGAGGATTAAAAAGTTATTTTGGAGAGACAGGAGGTAGTGCAAGCAGGTTAAGAGCACATCATTCAAAGCACAAGGACATGAGCAATGATCCGGGTTCGAGCCTCTGGCTTCCCACCTGCAGGAGGGCCACTTCACAGGTGGTGAAGCAGGTCTGCACATGTCTTTCTCTCCTTTTCTCTATCTTCCTCCCCTCTCTCAATTTCTCTCTGTCCTATCCAACAACAACAATGGAAAAAAAAGATGGCTGCCAGGAGCAGGGGATTTGTGGTACAGGCACTGAGACCCAGCAATAATTCTGGAGGCAAAAAAAAGAAAGTTATTTTGTTTGAATATCAACAACTGTTAAACTGAGTTTAACAGAGGTTGTTATAAAGGAAACGAGTTAGGAACATCAACATCATATGAAGCTATGTATGCATTTGTTACAAAATGGCAGTTATTGTAAAAAGAAGTGAAGTGCTTTAACATGCAGAATAAGACTAGATATATAACCTACAAAGTTTAAAGTCATATTGATAATTGTTTAAGTTATGACTCTGGCTATGCATGTGTGTATGTGTGTGTGGGGACAACACATGTGCTAGTTTAAGCATGTTATATATTCTGTAAGTCTCAGTTTCCTTTCCTGTAAAAAATAGATGTTTACGGGAGTTGGACAGTAGCACAGCAGGTTAAGCACAGGTGGCGCAAAGTGCAAGGACCACATAAAGATCCTGGTTTGAGGCCTGGCTCCCCACCGGCAGGGGGCTCACTTCATAGGTGGTGAAGCAGGTCTGCAGGTGTCTTTCTCTCCCCCTCTCTATCTTCCCCACCTCTCTCCATTTCCCTCTGTCCTATCTAATAATGATGACATCAATAACAACAACAATAATAACTACAACAACAATAAAAAACAAGAGCAACAAAAGGGAAAAATAAATAAATAAATAAATATTTAAAAAATAATAGATGTTTTAAGGATTGAAAGTGATATATGTAAACCCCTTAGTACTTTGCTTGGCCCAATAAAAGTACTCTAAATATGGATATTATTAAGTACCTGGTGATTTCTACTGTTGTTGGCTAATTGGAACTCTTTCAGTTTAAGAAAAATACCCTGTGTATAAGGAAGCTGATCACCAATGAATGGTCACCTATATTTCTTAAATCACCTGAAGTTTGAGAAGGCTTAAAGAGGTTTTAATTCTAAGAAGCTTACCATAATGGACCTGTAAAGAAGCCTACATTTCTTAATCTAAAATAAACTACTCACTTAACTGCTTCACTTTTGAATATACTAGGCCTACTTATATTGGCTTTTTTCTTTTGAATATATATAATTTCTTACCATTGCTAAATAAAGATGCAAGTGCATCTTTCTTGTTTACCACATTTTCCATAACTTTGATAATGTCTCTATGACTGAACTCCAAGATTTAGAAAGAGACTCATAAGTTGTTGAACACTACAATGGTGTCTCTCCTGTCTACCTGTCTCTTCTGTCTTTCAAAAAAATTAAGAGGGGAGCCAAGTGGTAGTGCACCTTCTATGGTGCACTATTATAGATTGTTAGGATATGAGTTCAAGCCCCTGGTCTCCAGCTGCAGAGGGGAAGCTTCAGGAATGTTGAAACAGTGCTGTTGCAAGTGCATACCTCTCTCTCTCTCTCTTTTTCTCTCTCCTTCCCTCATTTCCTGCCTTTCTCCCTCTCTTCATCCCTTCTTCATCCCTCTCTTCTACTACCCACTTCAATTTTAATTTCTATCTCTATGCAAAATAAACAAAAATACAATAAATAAATTTAAAATACTATAAAATGGACCCCAGAAGGCCACTCAACATTATTGTGTATATAGGGCCCTGAGTTCATTTTCTGATGTAGCATTACAAATGTAGAGTTGCATAGAGAGTGTTAAAACATACTTTTGGAAATGCAGAGAAAAAAATTGTGTACCTTTTGTTTATCTGCAGTCATTTTCTAATTATTATGAACTTGTTTTTCAGTAGTCTTTTAGAAGAAACACGACAACAAGAAAATATTATCAAATGGGGGAAAATGCAAGTTGACTCCTTTTGTTCTTTTAGGGTAGTATTTTCACAGTAATTTTATCCTGTGCTTGAGATAGTCTAGCTTGCTTCCTCCCTGCCACCTGCCAGGAAATTTAATGTCTACACTTCAGATTTTATTTGAAGCTCTATGATGATGAATGTGGCAGAGTATGTTTATTGAAGAAGATCATTCTCTGATGGTGGGCAAACAAGTTTATAATATCCCCATATCAAGCTGTGCCAGATGTTAGATTAACAGTAAGCAAGCACCCTGTGTTAAGGAGGTATGCAGGTGAACACCTGACTCGTGTGTTGGTGTGTGTTTCTGAAGTTATTTGCCACCTGATTATATTTTCTCCTACTAAAGGGCAAATGCATCATTTCCCGGCCTCTGTAATTTGATCTTGTCTTGTAGTTTACTTTTGTGTACAGATTATGATTTGAAGTTTTGATATTAGAATGAATTAGAAGGGCTAGTATGCCAGTTTCAAGTAAAAAAATTTAAAGAGCCAACAGCAAGAAAAACGAAAATAAACCAATGATATTACATCAAATTGAAGAGCTTCTGCACAGCAAAAGAAACCATCAGAAAGAAACTCCTTACAGAATGAAAGATCTTTACATGCTATATATGAGACAAAAGGCTAATAGCCAAAATATATTAAAAGCTCACCAAAGTCAGCAGCAGCAACAAAAACAAATGACCCCATCCAAAAGTGGGGATAGGATACATACAGAACATTCACAAAAGAAGAGATCCAAATGGCCAACAGACATATGAAAAAATGCTCCAAGTCATTGTCAGAGAAATGCAAAGAACAATAGTGAGATATGGCTCCTATGAGAATGTTCATCAGAATGGATAGTAAGAACAAATGCTGGAGAGGTTGCAGGGACAAAAGAACCCTACTGCACTGCTGTTAGAAATGTAAATTGGTCCAGCCTCTGTGGATATGAGTCTGGAGAACTCTCAAAATGCTATGAATGACCCTGCCCTATGACATACCCTGGCAGTTTCTCTCCTGGGGATACATAAAGTGATCAAACACATCCATCCAAAAAGAACTGTGTATATAGTAGCACAATTTGTAATAGCTAAAACCTGGAAGCCACCCAGGTGTCCAACAGTAGTTGAGTGTCTAAAAAAGTTGTGGTATATATACATAATGAAATACTACTCAGATATTAAGAATGATGAATTTGCCTTTTTCATCTCATCTTGGTTGGAGCTTGAAGGAATCATGTTATATGAGATAAGCCTGAAAGAGAAGGATGAATATGAAATTATCTCATTCATGGACAGAAGTTGAGAAACAAGAACAAAAAGGGGAAAAAATGAGAACTTGGACTGTTTCGTGTATTGCAGCAAAGCAAAAGACTCTGGGTAGGGAGAGGGGAACATACAGGTCTTGGTGCATAATGCTGGAGGAGGGCCTATATTGAGGATAAGAATGTTTTACAGAAATTTATTTATAATTTACTCAATTATATTTACTCAATTATATTTACTCAAAACCATTAATCTGCCCATAAAAAACAAAAAACAAAAAACAAACAAACAAAAACCGAGGAACCTTGCATGTTTCTATTTGATCCTGTGTCCTTTTGCCTGTTTTAGTCAACCATGGTCTGGCTAGTCATCTGGTTTCAAGAGGAGGAGAAGAGCTACCTGGGTAAATATCTAGAATCAGAACCATGTAGCTGAGTCCAGTTTAGGAATCCAATAAATATTCATTTGACATACATGTACAAGCTAAATACATGTATAGTACAACCTCATGTTTTTTAGTTCAGAGTAGTGTTCTATAAAAGAACTTGAAAAAAAAAAAGGAAGGAAATTAACTATATAACCAAACTTTCTCTTTTGAGAACTTATTAGGGGAAAAGGAGTTAGGTTGTGACTAGGATAGAATTTTGGTGGGGGATAGAGTGACATGCATGTGCCAACCATGGAGAGGAAAATACTCCTGAAACATAATAATTCTGTAAAACAATATGAAATCACTAATAAAAATGTATTTTAGAGACAAAAAAAGAAAAAGATACATGCACGGTGTTGTGACTAAGCTTTTGTGCTTGTTTGTTGACATTATGATATGGATAGTTGACTAATACAGCCTATTATGAAAAGCCCTTAATGGAGCTCTGTTCCTTTATACATTTGTTTCTTTAAAATGATAACCTCCGAAATGGTAATCTAAAAATCAGACTTTTGCTAAAACATGCAATTTTTTGCTCCTCCATAGTTGGAAGCACTGTTTCCTACTGTATCTAGAATTTTTTTTTTTCTCTGTGTAGAGCGAAATAACTAAATCAAAGTATCCTTGCAGTTATGATTCAATTTGGGCTTTCTCCCTCCTTGTAGACTCTCTTCAGATCCATTCTGTATACTGTTTCTGCAAAAAATTTGGACTTGATTTAACACATTCTAAAGTAAGACAGGCAAAAACTGCAATTTCTCATCACAGAGGAAAATACAAACCAGTGAAGACTTGATAATTTGCCCTGTGCAAAGAAGATGCCTGTTATGGAAACCAAAACAAAGTGTGAAAAATCTAACATTTAATTTTTTAAAGGAAGTTCTACTTGCTATTGCTGGCAAAAAAGTATATATCTAGACATGAGGAGTTGTGATATGTTGCATCAAAATGTATATTAACGCTCTTTTATAACCATACACAAATGCATTCAAATGAAGTCATTTATACAAAAAAAGAGATTCTTGGCAAAAGTCATATATTATTATGTTGCATTAAAAATTGTGAAAATTTTCACTTATTTCAAGCTTTTCTCCATGCAATTTGAGAATTCTAGCAGACTGATTTAACTGTAAAATCCAAATCAGTGATTCTTAAATTTTCAGTAACATAAGCTTCAAGTAACATACAATTTCAGTAACATAAGCTCCAATTCTGATTATAAATACAAGTTTCCATATGCCCAGGAAATGACACTTTTTAACAACCATTGCAGGTTATCCTGCTGTAGGTTGTCTATGAACCACATTTTTTTTTTTTTGAGGAAAGTAAAGGCTCACTAGGTCTACTTAAGGGAAATAATTCTATAAAAACATTTAATGATGGGCTGGCTAAATAGTTCACTTGCATAGTGCACTGCTTGGCTATGTGCCAAGCCATAACAAAGGAAGCTTCAGTGCTGTTGTTTCTTCTCTCTCTGCACTTATGCCTATATCTAAAGTAAACAAACAAATGAGCAATAAAATAAAATAAGTAAATTTGATTGTGGGATAGCAAAAGAACTCACTTGCATAGTGAGCTGCTTTTTGTGTGTGTGTGTGAACCAGGTGCAAGCCTGGCCCTCAATTCATTGAAGGAAGAAGCTTCAGTGATTTGGTCTCCTTTACATTATTTCTCTACCTCTGTGTCTCTATCAAAAAAAAATTAAAGAATAAAAAGAATATTTGATTGCTCTCCAGAGACAGCAGTGGGTACCATGTAAAATTACCTCCTAAATGAAATAGAATTATCATCTTCCAGGAAACTTTTTAGCTTCCTGTTGAAATAGATTAAGGGAGCAAGTAGATTCCTATCACCCATCTTTCCTCCAACAATTTATTAAAGCTTAGGTTAGCTGTGTTTTATCTTTATTTTAAAGAAATCATACTAGGTAACAGAGATCTTGGATAGACTGTGTTTGGAAATAGATATAATCACCTGACCACTAGCTTTTTTTATGAATTAAAACTACAACTTATTTGTGTAATAATCATATACCTCACTTACATATCTTTTTTTTTAAAATTTTTTATTTAAGAAAGGATTAGTGAACAAAAACATAAGGTAGAAGGGGTACAACTCCACACAATTCCCACCACCCAATCCCCATAATCCCCCCCCCTCCCATGGTAGCTTTCCCATTCTCTAGCCCTCTGGGAGCATGGACCCAGGGTCGTTGAGGGTTGCAGAAGGTAGAAGGTCTGGCTTCTGTAATTGCTTCCCCGCTGAACATGGGCATTGACTGGTCGGTCCATACTCCCAGTCTGCCTCTCTCTTTCCCTAGTAAGGTGTGTCTCTGGGGAAGCTGAGCTCGAAAACTACAGACCAATATCTCTGATGAACATAGATGCCAAAATATTAAACAAGATCTTGGCCAACCGGATACAGCAACACATCAAAAAGATTGTTCATCATGACCAAGTGGGATTCATCCCAGGAATGCAAGGCTGGTTCAACATCCATAAGTCAATCAATGTCATTCACCACATCAATAAAAGCAAAGCCAAAAACCACATGATTATCTCAATAGATGCAGAGAAAGCCTTTGACAAAATCCAACACCCATTCATGCTCAAAACTCTACAAAAAATGGGAATAGATGGGAAATTCCTCAAGATAGTGGAGTCTATATATAGCAAACCTACAGCCAACATCATACTCAATGGACAGAAGCTGAAAGCATTCCCCCTCAGATCGGGGACTAGACAGGGCTGTCCACTGTCACCGTTACTCTTCAACATAGTATTGGAAGTTCTTGCCATAGCAGTCAGGAAAGAGAAAGAAATCAAAGGGATACAGATTGGAAGGGAAGAAGTCAAGCTCTCACTATTTGCAGATGATATGATAGTATACATAGAAAGACCTAAAGAATCCAGTAGAAAAATTACTGGAAGTTATTAGGCAATATAGCAAGGTATCAGGCTACAAAATCAATGTACAAAAATCAGTGGCATTTCTTTATGCAAACACTAAATCTGAAGAAGAAGACATCCAGAAATCCCTCCCATTTACTGTTTCAGCAAAATCAATCAAATACCTAGGAATAAAGTTGACCAAAGAAGTGAAAGACTTGTATACTGAAAACTATGAGTCGCTACTCAAGGAAGTAGAAACTGATACCAAGAAATGGAAAGATATCCCATGCTCATGGATTGGAAGAATAAATATCATCAAAATGAATATTCTCCCCAGAGCCATATACAAATTTAATGCAATACCCATCAAAGTTCCACCAAGCTTCTTTAAGAGAATAGAACAAATACTTACATATCTTAATCATTGGAGCTGGAGCAGAGCTAGCCCACTGGGAAGAGTGTCTGCATTGCTATGCACACATTCCTGGTTCTGCATAATACCCACGTTCAAGCTCTGAGACCATATGAAAGGTTCTGTGGCAGTAGAGGTATCTATCATTTTCTTTGTTTCATTTAAATGGAAAAATGAAAGCACTAAAATTGTGCACATACAAACCCCCCCCATTTGTTTGGTTGCTTTGTTCTATACAACAACCAAACAGATAAATAGAAACAAATTTTCAATGTGTGTATCTTACCTTTATTTAATTGTTCTTTTAGTAAAGAATGACAAAACATATAAATATTCAGTTTCCTATATCTATGTATGTGTGTGCATGTGACTAGCTAATAAGTTCATATAAAGTGTATTGTCATGCTATCATTGGTCTTTATTTCTTGATTATATATACATATATATATTTTTGTTTTAAGTTCTTTGACATTTCAGAGTGGAAATTCAGAATATGGCATCCTGCATTAAGTCATTATTTTCTTTCCTTTTTTTTTTTCTTTTGCCTCCAGTCACTGGGGCTTGGTGCCAGCTCTATGAATCCACCACTTCTGGCAGCCAGTTTTTATTTGTTTATTTTTTGTTTATTTATTTGTTAGATAGGACAGAGAGAAATTGAGAGAGAATGGGGAGGCAGAGGGGGAGAAAAATAGACACCTGCAAGATGAGTGACTAAGTTGTGGTATATATACATAATGGAATTCTACTCATTTATTAAAAATGATGATTTCATCTTCTTCACCTCATTTTGAATGGAACTTGAATGAATCATGATTAAGTGAGATAAGTCAGAAACAAGATGAGTGAGGGATGACCTCTTTCATGACAGAAGTTGAAAAACAAGGTCAGAAGGGAAAACAAAAAGCAGAACTTGGACTAGAGTTGGTGTATTGAATCAAAGTAAAAGACTAGGGTTGGGGGGAGAAGGGCTCAGGTCCTATAGAACATGATGTCAGAAGAGACCCTAGTGGGGGTTGAATTGTTATGTGGAAAACTAGGAAATGTTATTCATGTACAAACTATTGTATTTTACTGTCGACTGTAAACCATTAATTCCCCAATAAATTAAAAAAATGAAATAGAAAAATAGACACCTGAAGACCCTCTTCATTGCTTGTGAAGTGTTTCCCCTGCAGTTGGGGAGTGGGGGCTTGAATCTGGGTCCATGCACACATCCTTTTGCATAGTACTTTGTATGATTAACTGGGTACACCAGCCCCCAGACCCCAATTAAGTTATTTTCTAAAAGTGATAAAACAAAGTATCTGTTTGTAACAGAATTGGCAAATGTAGGAGAACAAAAATTTTACCACCTCAAATATGTCTGACAAAAGGTTATTTATGTGATAGGGCTCTGAGGGAGCTTCGTCTCTGGGGGTTACCACTGTGAAAGATATCTGCATGTCAGTTATCTCTATGGGCATTTCCCCTCAAAGTCTAATCCTGTCTCTTTTCAGTGTGTGTGTGTGTGTGTGTGTGTGTGTGTGTGTGTGTGTGTGTGTATATATGTATTATTATTATTTTAACTAGAGCACTGCTCAGCTCTGGCTTATGGTGGTGCTGGGGATTGAACCTGGGACTATAAAGCCTCAGGTATGAGAATCTCTTCTCTTCCTGCCCAGTGTGCATGCCTTTATTTGTTGTACTTTCCTTGGTAACCTCCCTAATTAATTTTTCCCTCTAACTATCCAAAATCTGTCTTGCCAAGAATATTAAAATAGTATCTGAAATATTGTGGATGAGTTACTCCATCTCTTAGATATACTGGATATGTGTTATTAAACTTTGTTTTGTCTTTTTAATCTTGTCAATCTGTCTGATACATGTTTGATTATTTATTGAACCCTTGAAGAACTCATAAAAGTATGGGATGATTTTTTTTACACCCTGACACCAGTAAAATGATTTCTTTTTAAACTCTAAATTGAAAACTATCTAAAAGCTTGAAACAAAACTGAAAGAAATATATACTAAGCACCCAGTAAGTGACAGTTATTATGGTGACTAGGAATTGCTTCCTAACTTCAGGTCAAATGCCTCATTCATTGTATTTAGAAGATAGACAGGAGACCAAATGAGATTATATATCATGTATCATAATTGACACTGAACTCATCTCATTTAATCCTTACAATGATTATATATATCACTAGTATAACAAGAAGCAGAATTAAGAATTCTGTTACTATGTTTACTATGCATTTTTTTTAGCAGTTATATTATAGTCTAGAGGTGTCAGAAATTGAAGCTGTTATACTTTAGTTTGAGTGTTTACTTAACTGGTTATTGGCTTCATGCCTTTGGACAAATTGTTTAATCTCTTCAAGTAGGTTTCAACTCTGGTAAGACTAGTAGTCTATATTTTGCAGAGCGGGTTTAAGTCACTGAAAAGTAAAGCACAGTAAAGCGCTCTGAACAAAACACATCCCATTAATGTTCTCAGTATTATTATTAATTATTATTATTATTATTATTTTGTATCTGTACAGAAACATACTATGAGATAATTCACCTATACAAACAGTAAAGGAATATAATGAGTAGAATATGAAGAACGAAACTTCTTAATTAATTATATTTACATTAAAATGTAGACATACATGGCTCTATTGTAAAAATTTCTGTTTACTGAGATTAATAGTAGATCTATTTTCTGATTTTTATTTTCTGATGTTAGATTATAAATTCTTTTTGGTAGTAAATAACATGTATCCTGTCAATCTATACACAATAGGTATTTCAGGAACAGATGTAGACCAAGCAGGTTTACAGGTTTCAGGAATTTACTTTTAACAATTTTCTATTTAGTTTGAAATTTACTCAATGATGACTAATGAACATGCTAAACATAAATATTAAAAAAAAATAATATTGGGGCTGGATGGTAGCTCACCTGGTTGCTCACACATTATCAAGAACAAGAACCCAGATTTAAGCCCTATTTCCCAGGTGCAGGAGGCGCTTCATATTGCTCTGGAGAAGTGCTGGAGGTCTCTGTTCTTCTCTCTGTCTCTCTTGCCCTCTCTGTTTTTCTCTGTCTCTTACCCTCTCACAAAAAGTACAGACACCACTAAGAATGAGTGGTGTAGACATGGGGCCCTAGCAATACCCCTAGTGGTAAAAAATAGTAAGATAAATTAGATAACTTTTTAAATTAAATACCTCCTTTTAAATACATACTTATTTATTTTTTAATTTGATAGGCCAAACAGAAATTTAAAAGGAAGGTTAGAGAGAGGGAGAGAGAAAGAAAGCAGAAGAGAGGGCAGGGGAGGTAGCATAATGGTTATGCAAACAGACTGTCATGCCTGAGGCTCCTAAATCCCGGGTTTAATCCCTCTAGTGAGTACACTTGCCTAATGAATAATGTGAGTTTTAAATTTACTTTCAGTTCCTCCCTGTCACATTTCTGTGGAGAAGAGATCTTTCTTAGAAGTCTGATATCTTTTTAAAAAATTTATTTATTTAAGAAAGGAGACATTAACAAAGTCATAGGATGGGGGGTACAACTCCACACAATGCCCGCCACCCAATCTCCATATCCCATCCCCTCCCCTGATAGCTTTCCCATTCTCTATCCCTCTGGGAGCATGGACCCAGGATCATTGTGGGTTGCAGAAGGTGGAAGGTCTGGCTTCTGTAATTGCTTCCCCGCTGAACATGGATGTTGACTGGTTGATCCATATTCCCAGTCTGCCTCTCTCTTTCCCTAGTAGGATGAGTCTCTGGGGAAACAGAGCTCCAGGATGCATTGGTGGGGTCTTCGGTCCAGGGAAGCCTGGCCAGCATCCTGATGGCATCTGGAACCTGGTGGTTGAAAAGAGAGTTAACATACAAAGCCAAATTGTTGAGCAATCATGGACCCAAAGCTTGGAATAGTGGAGATGAAGTGCTGGGGGGGGTACTCACTGCAAACTCTAGTGTACTACTGCTTTCAGGTATATATTTGCCCTAGTTTATGGATACCTGTGAACATATGCTCTGTTACCTGGAACCTGGTGTATATCTAGGTTTTGGGGCTTTGTTAGGAAGTGAATCACCTGGGATAGAATTAGAGAATACTATGAAAGGAAAGGTCTCACCCGAGTGATGAAGCTGAAGGGTTGTCGTTCCACACCTGAAGTCTCTGGACACAGTCTGAATCATGCTGGGGTGGCACTCGTTGCGTTGATTAGGTTGCAATCAGCGGATGCAATATTATTTGATAAGAATTGGGAGAAGCATACGGGAAAGTGGGCCCTACCCTAGGGTCCCAGGACTGGGGGAAGTTTAGGCTCTATAGTGGAAATGTGAGGTTTCTGCTGTCTTAGGGTTCAAGAAGACAATGGATAGTTACTGTTATCATCAAATTATTTGGTAATTGGGTTAATTTTGAAAAGTCCCTTTGTTAGACATACAATCAATTTTCCCCTTCTCATATTAATTAAATAGTGATTTATATGACTACAGTTTAAAAGGTGTGTACGTAAACACCATTCCCATCACCAAAAGATTGTGTCCCATCCCACTCACCCACCCCACCCCCAGGCCCCTGCAGGCCCAGGAAGCCGCAAAAAAAAAAAAAAAAGAAGAAGTCTGATATCATCAGACCAGTTTTCTGTATGGACAAGCTAGCTTTGTGGGCAGAATTTTCTGTCTGCTCTGTGTACAATCCCATCACTATACTGAGTTAATCCCCTAAACTCATGGTTACATTAAAAACCAGCCTACTATAGGGTTGGTACCTATCCAGGACATTGATAGAATGCTGAATTTCACATTCAGTGAAGTGTTTCATGTAAATTATGAACTTTTTTCTTTATCTATTATAGCATGTCTTTTAAAAGTGATCACATCTGCAACCGACCCTTAGTAAATTTGTCCAGCCTCTTTTCTACTTACAGTACTCACTCCTTAGCAATTATCTTTATATTTCCATGTGAATGCCACAACTCTTAATCAGCATAAATTTGGCTAAGAGGATAAATATATGCACTTAAGTCAATCTTGAACCTGAATATCAAATGTTCTTTTGAACAGTGCAAACTTCTAATTATTTGATGATTGTCAGAATCCCACTATTGACTAAATTTGGTCTTTGATTACTCTGGAGGCTAAACATTTTTTTAAAAATATATTATCTGACTTTAATGGGACTAAAGATATTTTATTGAATATTTCTATGTACGCATTAGACTTTGAGATAGTCAGGTTAGCTTCATGGCTGGCACAGATACACAAAATTATGTGTCGCTACGTTCAGGTATCACAGTTTTTTAAAAGGGTTTCAGACAAAAATCTTCTGTATAAAGAGGTACTTCCTTTTAAAAGTCATTTTATGTTGTTTTGCGCGGGCTATGTTGTTTTCACCAGGCTAGCTTCACGGGCGGGTAACAGACGACCAAGGACTCATGGTTGAGCTGTAGGCAGTATCTCTTTATTCATGCAGGACGCAGCACAATCTAAGACGAGCTAAGCTAAACTCAAGGTACAGTACAGTAAAACTCACAATGCTGTCTTTATATATACTTCCCAAGTAGGGTGGAAACAGGATGTGACATAGAGAGGGTGGAGAGAAAAGTGACTGGTGAAAATCAGAGTGTGACAAAGAGGGGGCAGATTAGGCGAGAATCCTATCACTGAACCACAAATGCCCTGGAGGGAGGGTGGAACTTGTTAACAGTGGTTATGTAAATAGAATGAAGTGGTTATGTAAATAGAATAGTGTTAAGCAGGGGGGATTTAAACCAAATGAAACAGAAGGAGTCTCATGCATACCAACAATTTTATTGGTGATGGGGGGAGTGTTAATGGCTTAGAGGATAGTTATTAGCATAGAGGTACAATTTCTCATCTCTTTATGATAGGTGTCTGTAAAACCTCCACACCTTTAACTTATTTCTTTACCACCATCATGCAACAGGGCCCCTATTCTCTCTCTAACATCTCAATTCCCTACCTCTTGCACAGTATTTTGCTTTGGTGCAATATACCATACATACATAGGGCAGATTTTACTTTTTTTTTTTCTCTTTCTTTCCTTGTTTCTTAAGTTCCACCTCCACGTTAGACCATCTCATATTCATTTTTGTCTTTTTGGCTTGTCTGGCTTACTTGTATTCATTTAAGCTTCACACAAGATGAGGCAAATGAGATGGCTTCATAATTTTTAACAGTTGAAATATATATATGTATATATTTCACAAATATATATGTATATATATCATAATTTTCTTTTCCACTCATTTTAAAGGAGTACTGCAAAAAATATTTTTTCCAAATTGATATAATTTTCCCTTTTCCTCTTATTTGTTTTTTTAATCTTTAAAATATTTGATTTATTTGATAGAGACAGAGAGAAATCTAGAGGGGAGGGGGAGGTAGAGGGAACAAGAGAGATATCTTCAGTACTGCTTCACTGCTTGTGATGGTTTCCCCTCACAAGTGGGGGTTGGGGGCTTGAAAGAGGGACTTTGCATATTGTAATATGTGTGCTCAAGCAGGTGTGCCACCATTAGCTCCACTCTTCCACTTTGAAAATTGTTTAAGCACTATTAATATTCGAAGATCTTTCTTTTATAAACTGTACAAAGGAAATTGTTAGCCCACTACTTATTGGCCATCATAAATTATAAATTGTTGAACTTGAGTAAAATATTTAAAAAATTGTATTAATGATTTAATAATGACCAATAAGATTGTGGGATAAGAGGGGTACAATTTCATGCAATTCCCACCACCACTAAAGTAAAAATATATATTTTTTAAAATTTTTATTTATAAAGTGGAAACACTGACAAGACTATAGGATGAGAGGGGTACAATTCCACACAGTTCCCACCACCAGAACTCCATATCCCATCTCCATCCCTGATAGCTTTCCTAATCTTTAACTCTCTGGGAGTATGGACCCAGGGTGATTATGGGGTGCAGAAGGTGGAAGGTCTGGCTTCTGTAATTGTTTTCCCCACTGAACATGGGCGCTGACAGGTCGATCCATACTACCAGCTTCTCTCTCTCTCTCTTTCCCTAGTGGGGCAGAGCTTTGGGGAAGCAGGGCTCCAGGACATATTGGTGGGCTCATCTGCCCAGGGAAGTCCAGTTGGCATCATGTCAGTGTCTGGAAGTGGTGTCTGAAATAAAAGAGTTAACATATAAAGCCAAACAAATTGTTGACTAATCATGAACCTAAAGGTGAGAATATTGCAGATGAAGATTTGGGGTCTCCATTTTGGATAGCTAGTAGGTCTATTTTAGGTATATTCCAAGGGCCTCATGACTTTATTGGGTTTACCTGAGCCTGACAACTGGTATGTGGGTAGACCAAAGTTATTGTCTGGGGAGATGATGTCATGACTGGAAAAAGGGCTAGAAAACTGAATCAGGGAAGAGAGTAGCTCCCAAATACGGGAAAGATGTATAAATATAGTCAACTGTAAATCCCATCAATTTAATCTGGGGCCCATATTCAGCATAGGAGCATATGTGACCTCTATATCCCTGTAGGTTCAGGCTTGCATTCTGTGGTCATGAGTAGGAACATTCCAAGTTGCACCAATTTCAGGACCCATCTTCTTCAGGTGGTAGGTAGAGTATGTTATCCAGCTTCCCTTCAGAGGATGGGACATTTTCTACCATTGTTGATCCACATTGAGGGCAAGGTCCTACTGGGACCCCCAAAGGGGTCCATTATGTTCTTCCTGATGGAGATGACCAGTGACAATGGAGAGAGGGAGTCTGTTTGAGGTCTAGGCCCATCATGTTTGTGTGGGAATCCCAGGACTCCCCAACTAGAGCCCCAGCTGATGGGGTGGCCTGATAATGACTACAGAGTCATCATTAAAGTATGCCAGTCTCTTGCCCTTATTCAGCTTTTGTAGTCCTTCCTTTGATAAGATTATCTTTGGAGTGACTGAGGGAAGTGTAATAGGAAGTAGGTGAGGAGGGTATCTAGATCTAAGTAGAAACTACTTAATTTGGTACTTTAGTAAAAATATTTTTAAGGAATAGCTCCCATAAGAAGAATTTTCATTAGCGCCTTTGGGGATCAATGTTTTTTTCTCTCTGATATTTTTTTGGAAGAGGCTCTTTTTTAATAAGGACTGGAGAGGGAGAGGGAGAGGGAGAGGGAGAGGGAGAGGGAGAGGGAGAGGGAGAGGGAGAGGGAGAGGGAGAGGGAGAGGGAGAGGGAGAGGGAGAGGGAGAGGGAGAGAGATTAGAGTACTGCTCAACTCTGGTTTATAGTGGTGTGGAGAGAGAGACTAGAGTACTGCTCAGCTCTGGTTTATAGTGGTGTGGGGGTTGAACCTGAGACATTGGAGAATCTGTTTGCATAACTATTATGCTATCTGTTTGCAAGAGAATCTGTTTGCATAACTATTATGCTATCTCCCCCACCTAGGATAAAGGTTATTTTCATGGAAGAGGCTGTGAAGATTTTGAAGAGGTTGCCCTTCTTTAGGAAACATTTATACATATCCAAAGAAAATCTCCTTAATAATATCTCCCTCTACCTACAGGGGAAACTAAACTTCTTTCAGTGAAGAGAATATAATTTAAACCATCATAGCAGATATATTCCTTCCCCTACTCCCAATCATTGCTGTCTTAGCTTGAAATTACCTAAGAAGCTACCTTGATCCACAAAGGGTGGTCTAATTCAGTCTTAGTGGGTATCACCCATGTGTGGGTGGAACTGGAGTTGTTTATGATCAATGAATATGTAAAAAAAAGGTGAAAGAAATACCAGGTGGCTTCTCTTATATGTGGAATATAGACAGATAAAGCAAACAAACTTGCAAAAAAAAACTTGCAAGCAAACTATCTCTTAGATTTCGAAGAACTATAGTAGTTATCACAGAAAAGGTGGTGAGGCAGCAGAGGCACTTCAGTGGTTGGTGTGTTCTATTGACACATATATGCAGGTGTGAAATATACCCTTGAAAACTTCTAATAATATTTTAAATTACTGGTAATTCTCTAATAGTAAAAATCACTAAAAATGAATATACCTGTATTTGAGTAATTTTTGCCTATGTTATATAAATAATTGCATTAGTGAAAAAATGTAAAGGAAGTTTTCAAAAATGTAAATCAATGTTTGGTGTATTACATCAAAGCAGTGGACTCTGGGAAAGGAGGTGAAGGGAGTGGAGTAGGGGAGCTTTAGGGTCATGGTGGGATGCATTGGATCGACCTTCTCGTGGTGCATCCCGTGAGTACCCATTTATTGGGGTAACTGACGATCCTTCCTAGCCAACTGAATCCACATGGATCCCAGTCACTTTCAAAGCCAGCAACAAGCAGACATCAGGCTCAACCTGATGCTGTTGACTGGCTACGGAAGAAGGGCAAACGCTAGAAGAAGAAGAAGGGTCATGGTGCATCATGGTGGAAAATTATGGTGAGAGTGTTTTGCAGACACCAGTCACAGAGAGATGTTAATTTGTATCCATGTTTCAACAACTGTATTGTAACCCATTAACTTTCTCCAAAATGAGAAAAAAAGGACAAACATACACACACAAATGTATATCACAACCTTATCAGTCCTCTGTTCCCCTTTCTGTTTATAATATAATGGACTACAAAATTCTGTAGAACCTGGGCCGGGTGGTGGCGCACCTGGTTGAGCGAACATGTTACAGAGGGAAAGAACCCGGGTTCAAGCCCCTGGCCCCCACCCACAGGGGGAAAGCTTTGCGAGTGGTAAAGCAGGGCTGCAAGTGTCTCTCTATCGTCTCCTTCCCTCTTGATTTCTGGCTGTTTCTATCCAATAAATAAAGATAATAAAAAAAAATTTTAAAAAAATTCTGTAGAATCAGTGCCCCATTCCTTCTCCGTCTTCTCTCAATGACCCTCTTTTCCACATACCCAACTAAGCTCTCCTTTCTGTCCCTTAGGTATGGTAGGAACATTCCTATCAGGAATTTAGCACTGGTTATTTCTTCTACCTCACTCACTGATTCATGGTGGTTGTACCCAACCATAGTAAAAATAATAAAAAAAAATAAGTAAAATAAAATAAATAAAATGAAATGAAAATTCCCCAACTCCCTTTTCCAGCATATGTAATTCCCTAGATACTGCCCTCTCCATTTCTGCCTTGATGTTCTATCATCTGCAAATAAGAAAAGAAATTCTTGCCTACGGGATAGCCCGACAGATAACTAACTATTCAATAAATAACACGTGTAAATCTGAAGCCAAACTGTCGGATATATGTTATATAATAACGCCAAATAGTTTTGCTAGATGGATGCAAATTAAAAGATTTTGTTTCATGCAAATGAAACAGATGTACTGTTAGTTTATGGATCTCAGTAGAACTCTTTCTCAGCAAATCACAGTATTTATCTGATCAGTGTTGATTTATAGCATTGAAATTCCCATGGGTAAAAAATGCTTAGAAAACAGAAGGTAGACTTTTGAAATATTTTATCACAATTACAAAATTCTACATAATAATTGTATTTTATATAGATGCATATGTTGAATTAATTTTTCTCATGTGTGAAGATGTCTTATGGAAAGCTTTGAACAAATAACTTCTAATTTATATTTCATATTAAAGTATAGTAGTGATGCAGGAGAAACAAAATTATGACTTTGGATTAAAAAGAAAGTTTCTGTCTATGTTTAATATGATTTGATTCAAATGAAAATGATATTAAAAATAATTGGAAAGGAGAGCATATGTTTATCTTTTGGATAGATGGTCTCTTGAAGCTCAAATTATATTCAGTAATTTCATCCCTCAATTTGTAGTCAAGTAGACTAACTGGCGATCATGCTCTTGGATTCCATGATTCAATTTGTAATTTTGTTGAAAAACTTATGTGTTCATCCCTTTTCTGTAAATTTTCATTTCAACCAGTTCATTAAAAGCTTTTTCAATTAATGATTAGAATCAACTTTCTAAGATAACAGACCATCTCTTCCACAGACCGTGTAAATGACAATGATGACACTTATAAACTTGATAAGGTTACATATTAGTATAATTATTGCTTCCTGACAGTTTTTTTTTTGTTCTTTTTATCCTTATTTATTTCCCCAGAGTAAACCTACTTGGTCATGTCATGAATTTGTCTAAAATTTGTAAAATTATATACACATAATTTATTTATTGCATATATGTATATGAGAGAGAGGGAGAATGCTACTTTATATAATGAAATAGTAATACAAGATAATTGAGAATGAAAAACACGTGGTACGTTTAAAGATATATTTGCTGAAATATAATGTTTGCCATACTCATTCAAAACTTCTCTAACCTTCAAGAGAATGTTTAGAACATATAGCCTTGAGAAAATGGTTAAACTCTGCCAAGATGTATTCCTGTGACATGCAATCTTGGGATATCACAATAAGTATGACAGGGCTGAAAAAACACATCTTTCTTCACTGTCAAAAGGTCTTTCATGACTATAATACAGTCTGGGTGTCATACTCAAGAGATTCTGCAGAGATTAGTTTTTTACTCCATTGAAAACTTCCATTTTCAGTTTAAAAATCTTTCCAGAGGGAAAGGAATACGACTGAATGGAGGGATTGGTTCTGCCATTCATGTACCCTGGGCTTGCATTCAGAACTTAAAAAGAAATGGATGGTTGACTGTGATTCCTTTGATGTACTTGACAGATACCTTTATCTACAGGCAACCTTTTAACCAGATTTGGGTTTGTCTGCTTTAGCAAAAGGTGCAAAGAAATGCTAGCTGATTGTGAAGAAATTTATTTTTTATTCCATATCTATGCTGACACTGTACAATTAAATCACATTTCCATTACATATTGCACTTTGATTTCTTTATCCTACTTCTTTGTGTTCAGTCTGTCTCTTAATCTTTCAAAATCTCTTTGCATCAAAATAATGACCTTATCTTACTTATTTACTCTATAAACCTTTAGTCTTAACTCTTAGCATTCTTTCTCCAGTTTTCCACTTAACCTCCATTTTCTATTGTTCACAATAATAACTTGAGATATTTACTGTAGTCTCCTCCCATTTCCCACATGTATTTATTTGCAAAGTTTGATATAATGTACATTTGCACTGTTTTTATTTTTCTTTCTGGTTATTTTTACCCTTCTAATATAGATTTTCATTACCATTTGCTAAAAAATGATGAAATAGCTTTCCTAGATAGTCTTCTTCTAATTTTCTTTGACTGAAACAAAGCTAGTTAAAAGAAAGCTTATAAATATTTTACTTGATTACTGAATTACTGAGTACCAATTAAACTGAATAAGTAAACTTAGACCTCACAGATTACCTTTTAGTTTTTCAACCCTGTGTCTCTAACAACTATTTTCCCCAGCTCAAGAAATCTGAATTTTCATACCATAATCTCTTGCTTTCACTCTTTTCTTGGGTCAAAATTATATTCTTCTTTCCAAAACCTACTTAAATTAATAAACTCTCATAATCTTCCATAGATATAGATTCTTTTTTCTTCAGTTTTATGTATTATTTATCTAAAGGCATATAAAACAAGATTTCACTTAAAAATAATAATTCCTTCATTTTCTGTCAAACCTCTCCCCCCGCAATAATAAACACAATAAATAGTTTGATGTCAGACATTGTATATTGCCAATTGTAGCTCTTACCATCTTTGAACTTGTACTAGGGGAGATATTAATATATTTTTAATTAAACTGTCCTGTAACAGTTATGTTGAATTTATATCACCTATTGTTTCTTTTTTCTTTTTTTTTTTAAATTTAACAAAGGAGACATTAACAAAACCATAGAATAAGAGGGGTACAATTCCGCACAATTCCCATAACACGATCTCCATATCTCACCCCCTCCCCTGATAGTCTTCCCATTCTCTATCTCTCTGGGAGTATGGATCCAGGGTCGTTGTGGGTTGCAGAAGGTGGAAGGTCTGGCTTCTGTAATTGCTTCCCCGCTGAACATGGGCGTTGACTGGTCGATCCATACTCCTAGCCTGTCTCTCTCTTTCCCTAGTAGGGTGGGGCTCTGAGGAAGTGGGGCTCCAGTACACATTGATGGGGAAGTCTGGTCAGCATCTTGCTGGTCACCTATTGTTTCTGTCTTCAGAAAGACACCTGGTGGATTCCTGTGGAACTTTGAAGTTTAGTAAAGTGATACTTCATTTTTGACCTTATTCAAACTCAGGGGATGCTCAAAACTTGCATTCCCATAAAAATAGTCACTGATAACTCACAATCACAGATTTTCTAGAATTTGTCCACTGAAATGCTTATCCCACAAGGTCTTATTGCTAAAGCCAGTTTTTAAGTCATAATAGGACACTGAGTTCGACTCTAGATAAAATTTACTCTGATAGGCCCAGAATTGCCTTAGATCTTTGGAGGCAAAGGCAGTATAAGTAAGAGTTGAGCTGAAGTTGTGGCACTCAAAATTGCTATGAGGTTTAATAGTATTCAATAAATGTAAAAATACCACAAAATTGTGTATTCTTCTAGAGTTCAATTTTTTTACCCCCCGCCTCCCAGAATTCAATTTATATTTATTGCCTTTAGGGCTGTCACTGGGGCATGGTGCCAGCACTCCAAATCAACTGTTTTTGTGGATATTCTTTTGATCTTTTAGATAGGACAAAAAAAAATTGAGAAGGTAGATGAAGATAGAGAGGGAGAGAGAAAGAGACACACCTGCCACTGCTTGTGAAGTGACTGCTCTGCAGGTGGGGAACTAGGGCCTCAAACCAGGATCCTGAGCTTAACCAGGAGTTCAGGTTTTTTTTTTTTTTTTTTTTTTTTTTTTTTTTTTTTTTTTTTTTGTCATTCTTCAGGATGTAAAGCATTTCCTTTGTCACTTAAATTATTTTGATGGAATTTTATATTCATCATTATATTTGACCTTGGAATTTATACCATCATCTAAAAAAGATAGCCTATATCCACATCAAAAGTAGTACAAAAGTAAACAAAATTAAAAGAGAATTTTAGTATAGGCATTGTAGTACAAGTGAAAAGTTACAAATTGAACTAGTAAATGAAAATCTAAGAACTGTCTCATTTAAAGAAGAAAAACAAAGGACAATTTATCTTATACACATAGGACTAATTAGTTGTCAGTCTTATACCTTATTATAGTTAAATCTAATGTCAGACCTGCATAACAAGACATTTGATTGACGAGGCAGATTTTTATACATGAATGTAGTGCTGTACTGATGTTTTAACTAGGTATTTGACTGGCATAAAATATCAATGTAGCTTTATGTTTCCATCTAGAAGTTTTTATCTAAAAGCAAAATGAAAGGTGGTCAACAAGCATTTGATTATGTATTAATACCTGACTCTTTTTCTGATTGATATATAATGACTATAAAATTAAATTTACTTTAGAATTTATTTTAGAGCATCTTACATTACTATACCTTTAAGCTTCCTTTAACCATTAAAGTATACATGACTAGATTTTGTTTTTAGATATGCTACAGATCTTATTCTAATCCAGATTATTACTTTAATGATTCAAACAGAGAGAAAATAAAATGCTGTTCAAAGTACAGCAGTCAATAAAGGCATTCAATAATAGAATTACTCAATATATCTTTATATACCTTTACAGGTTTCATTACTTTAAGTTGCACTTCAAAAACTAATGATTAAATAAATAATTTAAATTATGTTTATTTTGACTAGAAGTCACAGTATTTCCATTTTATTTAAAGTTGTGAATTTCCAGATTATCTTCTAAAAATAAACCACTAAAGGGTGTTTATTAAACCAAAGAGTGTGTGGTGCCTTATGTTGACTTAAACAAATTAAAACATGCTAGATTTTTCAGTTTTTGAAATGCTTGAGCTGTGGATATGAAAATGTAGACAGTGTCATGTTCCACAAACTACTTTGAACCAAACTTTTTTTTTTTTTGCCTCCAGCTTTATCACTGGGGTTCGCAAGTGCCTGCACTATGAATCCACTGCTCCTGGAAGCCATTTTCTCTATTTTGTCATTGGTGCTATTGTTGTTGTTGTTCAATAGGACAAAGAGAAATTGAGAGATGAGGGGAGGATAAAGAAAGGAAGAGAAAGACACCTGCAGACCTGCTTCACTGCCTGTGAAGAGACCCCCTACCCCCTTAGGTGGGGAGCCAGGGGCTCTAATGGAATCCTTAGCATGGTGCTTGTGCTTGGGGCCATGTGCACTTAACCCAATGCGCTACCACCTGGCTCCTGAACCAGACCCTTTTCCTGGCGAGCAACCAGTGAGGGCAATTTTTTTTTTTTTTTTGTCAAATATGGTTCAGGTACCTAAGTTTACAAAGCTACATTAAAAGAATTCTGCCAATAAATGAATGAACTCAGTAGCAAATCCTACCCTAGTTATGTTTCTCAATGAGAAGTCAGCCTTCTCATTCAATACTTTGCTTTAAATTTTACAGAAAACTTAACCAAAGGATGCCTTCATTCCTTAACCTCCTGAAGCTGAAATAATATATATGACTTATTGTAAGCAGCTCATTTATAGTATTTTCATTACATGGTAGTAAAGGTTTATATAGCAGTTATAATATGACTGCCCTATCATTATATGTGGCATGGTAAAGCCAATAATTTGTCTTTTCTGTTTCACAGGTCTGTATAGCAAGAGGAAATGTACTTTGCTTAGCTCATCAGCACTTGGGCCTGTTTTAGTTGAAAAGGTTCTACACTCTGAGCTGACGATATGATGAGGTAAGACCTTTAAGGGCCTTGAAAAGGGGGTAAGTGAATTTTGCAAGGGTGAGCTATGTGAATAATTGGAACCTTAAAAGTGGATCATGAAATCATCCCAGTGTCAGGTGGCATGGTGGGGGAGCAGGAATAAAATACTAAACTACGTTATCAGAAAGAAAAAAAAAATCAGTGAAATCATTCTGCAGCTTAACTACCACATAGACTTTACCTTTTAACAAGACAAGGATACTTATTCTTAGCACCTCTTTTCAATATTGTACTCAAAGCCCTAATCAGAGAATTTAGATCAGAAAAAAAATCAGAAAGAAGTAGAATTGTTTTTGTATATGACATGATCTTAAATATAAAAACTTAAAATCTTTACATGCACACACACTGCTAGAATTAATACAAGAATTGAGAAGAATGATGGGATATAGTGTTGATATAAGTAATGAACTGTTTTTATGTATTTCAATAAACTAAATAAATAGAAAGATTGAGCAAATTAAAAGGATATAAAGCTAATATACATAATACAGTTGTGGCTTTGTACACTTCAGTGAACTATTTAAAAGGGATTTTTTAATTCAATTTTTAGTAGCATAAAAAGGAAAAAATGTTTAGAAATAAATTTTCATAAGCTATCTGCCTTCTCTTAATTATTCTATATTCATAGGCAAATGTATTATAAATCGTTGTTGGTACAATAAAGTGCTGTAGACATTTATCCAAAAAAATGTGTTTGGAGCTGTGTGTTGGCATATTCAGTTAAACACAACATTATTTTGAGTGAGAACCTGGTCTATAATTTGCTTTCAGCTTTATAGAAAACTTGATCAAACTATGCCTGCATTCCTTGACTTACTGATTTCATTTTTTATTAGTAGTAGTTTAATAATGATTGGCAAGATTATGGGATAAGAGCTGTACAATTCCATACAATTCCAACCACCAGAGTTTATCCCATCCCCTCCATTGGGACACTCTCTATTCTTTATCCCTCTGAGAGTATGGACCAAACATCTTTATGGGAGTGCAGAGGGTGGGAGGTCTGGCTTCTGTAATTGCTTCTCTACTGTACTTGGGTGTTGACTTGTGGATCCATATCCCCAGCCTGTTTCTATCTCCCCCTAGGGGAGTAGGGCTATGGAGAGGTGGCATTCTAGGACATATTGGTGAGGTCTTCTGCCCAGGGAAGTCAGGTTAGTGTCATGGTAGCATCTGCAACTTGGTGGCTGAAAAGCATTAAGATAGAAAGCAGAACAAAATGGGAAGATTTCATGATCCCTTTTTGTCTCTCAACTTCTATTAAAGGGAAAGGAAGAAGTAGAGTTGTGCAGGCACTGTTCCTCAGTGATAACTCTGGTTGGAAACAAAAAAAATTTTCAAAGTTGCTTAAAATAATAAATAAATACCTTAGTATTTGTGTAGTTTGGGGTCACTGTTTTTGAAAATGTATACTTAGACTTCTCCTGAATCTTTGAAAGCAACTTAAATCACCACTGTAAGTTTCTTGAATTTGAGACACACCCTCCCTACCTCATTTAACACCAACTCCATCTTCTAGTGACAATCGAGGTTACTTATCTAGCATGGTAATTCTTTTTTTCTTTAATTCACCACTTTAATGGGGGAGACAATGATTTATAAGACAATTGCCACATGAATACATATTCTTCTCTCTCTGGGGTAGGTGTCTATGCACCACATCCTCCACCAACTGCAGTCTTTTTTTAAAAATTTATTTTTTATTTAAGAAAGGATAAATTAATAAAACCCTAGGGTAGAGTGGGTACAACTCCACACAGTCCCCCCACACAATCTCCATATCCCATCCCCTCCCTTGATAGCTTTCCCATTCTCTACCCCTCTGGGAGCATGGACCCAGGGTCGTGGGTTGCAGAAGGTGGAAGGTCTGGCTTCTGTAATTGCTTCCCCGCTGAACATGGATGTTGACTGGTTGGTCCATACTCCCAGTCTGCTTTTCTCTTTCCCTAGTAGGGTGGGTCTCTGGGGAAGAGGAGTTCCAGGACACATTGGTGGGGTCCTCAGTCCAGGGAAGCCTGGCTGGCATCCTGATGGCATCTGGAACCTGGTGGCTGAAAAGAGAGTTAACATACGAAGCCAAACAAATTGTTGAGCAATCATGGACCCAAAACTTGGAATAGTGGAGAGGAAGTGTTGGGGGGGTACTCACTGCACACTCTAGTGTACTTCTGCTTTCAGGTATATATTTTGTACTTGTTAATGGATACGTGTGAATATATGCTCTATCTCACAGAACCTGGTGTATATCTAGGGTTTGGGACTTTGTTAGAAAGTAATCCACCTGGGATGGAATTAGAGAATAATATGAAAGGAAAGATCTCACCCGAGTAATGAAGCTGAAGGGTTGTCATTCTACACCTGAAGTCTCGGGACACAGTCTGAGCTGAAGCATGTTGAGGTGGCAATCGTTGTGTTGATTAGGTTGTGATCGGCTGATGCAATATTATTTGATATGGATTGGGAGAGGCATGTGGGAAAGTGGGCCCTATCCTAAGGTTCCAGGACTGGGAGAAATATAGGCTCTATAGTGGAGATGTGAGGTTCCTGCTGTCTTAGGGTTCAAAAAGACAATGGGTAGTTAATGTTATCATCACATTATTTGGTAATTGGGTTAACTTTGAAAAGTTCTTTTGTTAGGGTTTGTTGTATAGTACCCAGTATCTTATAAATAGCTGTGCCACTGGTTGCCTCTGATCTACTTGGTCTGGGCTTTTGAGAGAGTCTGCATATCAAATACAGAGACTATATATTAAGAAGACTCAGTCTGTGGTTTGAAAAACTTCGAGACATACAATTAATTTTTCCCCTCTCATATTAATTAACTAGTGATTTATATGACTACACTTTACTAGGAGTGTACATAAACACCATTCCCACCACCAAAAGACTGTGTCCCATCCCATTCACCCACCCCCTCCCCCCACCAGCCTAGGAAGCCTCACGTCTACCCCTCACCACAGGGTTTTTACTTTGGCGCGCTACTTTCAATTTAGTCAGATCCTGCTTTTAGTTTCCCTTTCAGATCTTCTTTCTCAACTGCTGTTTATGACTCATGGGATGAGTATGGGATCATTCCATATTCATCTTTATCTTTCTGACTTAGCTCATTTAACATAATTCCTTCTAGCTCTGTCCATTGAACATAAGAGAACCATACAAAAGATCAGTGAAGCCAAATGTTGGTTCTTTGAAAGATTAAACAAAATTGACAAAACCCTAGTCAGACTCACCAAACAAAAAAGAGAGAAGACTCAAATTAATAGAATTGTAAACGATGCAGGAGATATCACAACTGACACCACAGAAATCCAGAAAATCATGTGAAAGTTCTATGAAGAACTATACGCCACCAAGCTAGAGAATCTGGAAGAAATGGAGCAATTCCTAGAAACATATGCCCTTCCAAAACTGAACCAAGAAGAACTACAAACCAATCACAGACAAAGAAATTGAAACTGTTATTAAGAATCTCCCCAACAACAAAAGTCCTGGACCAGATGGCTTCACAAACGAACTCGAAAAAACTTTCAGGAAACAGTTAGTACCCATACTTCTTAAGCTTTTCCATAAGATTGAAGAAACAGGAATACTCCCTTCCACCTTCTATGAAGCCAGCATCACCCTGATACCAAAAGCAGATAGAGACAGAACAAAAAAGGAAAACTACAGACCAATATCTCTGATGAACATTGATGCCAAAATATTAAACAAGATCTTGGCCAACTGGATACAACAGCACATCAAAAAGATTGTTCATCACGACCAAGTGGGATTCATCCCAGGAATGCAAGGCTGTTTCAACATCCATATGTCAATCAATGCCATTCACCACATCAACAAAAGCAAAGCCAAAAACCACATGATTATCTCAATAGATGCAGAAAGCCTTTGACAAAATCCAACACCCATTCATGCTCAAAACTCTACAAGAAATGGGAATAGATGGGAAATTCCTCAAGATAGTGGAATCCATATATAGCAAACGTACAGCCAACATCATACTCAATGGACAGAAGCTGAAAGCATTCCCCCTCAGATCGGGGACTAGACAGGGCTGTCCACTGTCACCGTTACTCTTCAACATAGTATTGGAAGTTCTTGCCATAGCAATCAGGCAAGAGAAAGAAATCAAAGGAGTAAAGATTGGAAGGGAAGAAGTCAAGCTCTCACTATTTGCAGATGATATGATAGTATACATAGAAAGACCTAAAGAATCCAGGAGAAAATTACTGGAAGTTATTAGGCAATATAGCAAGGTGTCAGGCTATAAAATCAGTGTACAAAAATCAGTGGCATTTCTTTATGCAAACACTAAATCTGAAGAAGAAGACATCCAGAAATCATTCCCATTTACTGTTTCAGCAAAATCAATCAAATACCTAGGAATAAAGTTGACCAAAGAAGTGAAAGACTTATATACTGAAAACTATGAGTCGCCACTCAAGGAAATAGAAAATGATACCAAGAAATGGAAAGACATCCCATGCTAATGGATTGGAAGAATAAATATCATCAAAATGAATATTCCCCCCAGAGCTATATACAAATTTAACCCATCAAAGTTCCACCAAGCTTCTTTAAGAGAATAGAAAAAACACTACAATCATTTATCTGGAACATGAAAACACCTAGAATTGCCAAAACCATCTTAAGGAAAAGAAACAGAAATGGAGGCATCACACTCCCAGATCTTAAATTATATTATAAAGCCATCATCATCAAAACAGCATGGTACTGGAACAAAAATAGGCACACAGACCAGTGGAACAGAATTGAAAGCCCAGAAGTAAATCCCAACACCTATGGACATCTAATCTTTGATAAGGGGGTCCAAAGGATTAAATGGAAAAAGGAGGCTCTCTTCAATAAATGGTGCTGGGAAAACTGGGTTGTAACATGCAGAAGATTGAAATTGAACCACTTTATCTCGCCAGAAACAAAAATCAACTCCACATGGATCAAAGACCTGGATGTTAGGCCAGAAACTATCAAATACTTAGAGGAAAAACATTAGTAAAACAGTTTCCCACCTACACTTCAAGGACATCTTTGATGAAACAAACCCAATTGCAAGGAAGACCAAAGCAGAAACAAACCAATGGGACTATATCAAATTGAAAAGCTTCTGTACAGCCAAAGAAACTATTAAACAAAGAGACCCCTCACAGAATGGGAGAAGATCTTTCCATGCCATTCATCAAACAAGAAACTAATCACCAAAATATATAAAGAACTCAGCAAACTTAGCACCAAAAAAGCAAATGATCCCATCCAAAAATGGGCAGAGTATCTGAACAAAACATTCACCTCAGAGGAGATCCAAAAGGCTAACAAACATATGAAAATCTGCTCTAGGTCACTGATTGTCAGAGAAATTCAAATTAAGACAACATTGAGATACCACCTCACTCCTGTAAGAATGGCATACATCAAAGAGGACAGCAGCAACAAATGCTGGAGCGGCTGTGGGGACAGAGGAATCCTTTTGCATTGCTGGTGGGAATGTAAGTTGGTCCAACCTCTGTGGAGTGCAGTCTGGAAAACTCTCACAGGGCTAGACATGGACCTTCCATATGATCCAGTAATTCCTCTCCTGGGGTTATACCCCAAGGACTCCATAACACCCAACCAAAAAGAGGTGTGTACTCCTATGTTCATAGCAGCACAATTCATAATAGCTAAAACCTGGAAGCAACCCAGGTGCCCAACAACAGATGAGTGGCTGAGAAAGCTGTGGTCTATATACACAATGGAATACTCTACAGCTATCAGGAACAATGAACTCACCTTCTCTAACCCATCTTGCAGTCTTCTTTCACCATTGAGCACTGGGTCTTCTACATCCTCTCAGCCTCTGCTGCTTTCCCCCACCTCATACCACCTCCCATTTATATAGTCCTTGGATCTGTTGTATTGGACCACAGCTCTTCTAAGTTTCACCTCATTTTTTCTTTTCCTCCCCCCCTTTCTTTTTCTTAATCCAGTTCCACGTATGATTGAAGCACATTCATCCTTCTTCTGGCTTATCTCACTTAACATGATTCCTTTAAGATCTAGGCAGCTTTCTCAAAAATCCTTCTTGACTAAAGATAGTGTTAAACTGAAAGTGTATTTTACATTTCAAATAGCCCAAGTAATAATTAGTTCATATCATCAGAACTTATAAGTGTAGGTCTCAGGAATTTTGTTTTATTCATTTAAGTCATACTGACTTACAATCTTGTTTTGAGACTTAACACTCCTTCTAGATACAAGTATGTGTACATTAGGCATAATTGATTCTGTAGCATTTTGCCTTAAATCATTATAAGATTTATTATTATTTTTTCCTGAGAGAATCAGTAAAGTTTCAATCTAATTTTGTTAGAAGTTTCAACAGTAGCCCAGTCAGTGACACTCTCTAGCATGAGGTTTTGTGTTCAATCCCTGGAATTTCATATGCCAAAGTGATGTTCTGGTCCTCTCATTAGTAAACAAATGAACAAACAAAATATTTTAAGAAGTTTTAACAGTTTCTGGTTTTAGTAATTATTGCCATTAAATTTTTATTAGTGATTTAATGGTGGTTTACAAGCTTATAAGGTTATATGGTTATAGTTCCTTATCATACCCACCAGCAAAGTTCTGTGCTCACCTCTTCAGCAATGACAGCCAAAAGGGTTGCTATTTTAAGGTATGTCTTACTAGAAGCTACAGAATTTAATACGATTGTTTTATTAAAATGATCTTCTGTTAGATCAAAAATGACTAAATTTTTTAATATCTCAGTTTTTGACTTTTCAATATCCATCCTTAAACTGGACTTTCAAAGTAGTCAAGTTTTTTTCTAAGTATATCTTAGTCTTACAGGATCTTATCAAATTGGGCTAATAGTGGTGACCTCATTATTTAAAAAAAAATCCATTGACTTTTCCTTTTATTTCTGCCTATTTATTATGTACATATTTTGTAGGCAACAAGTAAATACTGCTGCATATATGGGTCAACATTTTCTAATCTTGTATGACAGTTTCAGTTGACATTATACCAGTTTCCTAAAATAGTTTATCTCACTATTCTGTGATGCATTAAAATTTTAATATCATATTTTAGGAATATCTTATCTATTGGTATCACACAAACCATCATACAATTATTTGTCTCAAAATTGCAATTATTTGCATTTGGTTAATTGTCAATGAGTTGGCTGGAGGTGAGTTGATTTAGGCCTGGACTACTTTGGTTTGCTCTGCTTCTCTTTGTTCTAAGTCAATATTTTAGAGACCCCGGATTTAATTTCACAATACTGGTCAAGCATGAGACCATTCTACTAGCGTAGGCTAAAATGACAGTAGTTAGAGAAACTTAATCTCAGGATGATGCAGAGGTATGAGAGAGCACGAGCATCATACCAGACATGACATTTCAAGGCATTGCCATTTACTTCCATTAAATGGCTAATATCCCAATGGCCAAAGCAAATCATATGCCAAAGGCTGTTTGCTTTGCTGTGGAACTGGAGAAGAAGGAAACTAGAGGCTGATTTTGAATGATATACTAATCTACTACAAATATGAGTTCTACCAGATACCAAGTAAACTATCTTGTCTGTGTACTCATGGACTTCTTCTTCTAACGTTTGCCCTTCTTCTGTAGCCAGTCAACAGCGTCAGGTTGAGCCTGATGTAAAGTTTCGAGACTCATGGACTAGGGAAATGCCAAGTGTGATCAGGGCCATTTCGGTCCAACTCTTAAGATAAATTTGTAACAGGACTTTTTAATCAACTTGGCTGCTGCTCACCCCATTCTAAGAGTGCATTTGTTGTTATCAGTTGTTAGCTTAAAACAAGTCCTTCTCAAACACATGTATCAGGTTGATCCTACTCCGTGGGTGAGAAAATTATGGTATATAGAAGCCAAGTTCTATCTGTACCTGCAATGAAGGTTGTGCAAGAGGAAAAGCTGAGGATTTTAGATTTCTGCATGCATAAGAAATTTTAACCTCTACCCCAGACATCCCTCAATCAAAACAGATGTAGATGGTGGTAGTTAAGGTGTATGACACACACTGAAACATGTATCCAGGGAAAATGGATGAGTATCATTTGCTTTCTGTAATAATAGTATGGTTATCTAAGTTCCCCACATCTCTCACAGAATTATTGCCATTAATTTTTAGGTAGTGTGCCAGACTTCAGCTGTATAGCACAGTAATGAGAATATTGAGAAAAATCAAATAAGATACACCTCTTTTTTTTTTTTTTTTCCTTTCAGAGCACTGCTCAGCTCTGAGTATGGTGGTATAGAAGGCTGCACTGGGGACTTTAAAACTTCAAGCATGAGAGGTTTCTTTTTGCATAATCATTATGTTAGCTACCCGATCAAGATAGATCTTTCACCTTCTCAAAACACTTTCTTGACTTCCTATAGAAGCTAAAAGCAAAATTCTTTTTTTTTTTAATTTGTATTTATAAAAAGGAAACACTGACAAAAACCATAAGATAAGAGGGATACAACTCCACACATTTCCCACCACCAGAACTCCGTATCCCCTCCCCTCCCCTGATAGCTATTCTATTTTTTAACCCTTTGGGAGTATAGACCCAGGGTCATTATGGGGTGCAGAAGATGGAAGATCTGGCTTCTGTAATTGATTCCCCACTGAACATGGGCATTGGCAGGTTGATCCATTCTCCCAGCATGTCTCTCTCTTTCCCTAGTGGGGCGGGGTTCTGGGGAAAAGGGCCTCCAGGACACATTGATGAGGTTGTCTGTCCAGGGAAGTCCAGTTGGGTTCATTCTTGCCATGAGATTTGAGGTCTCACAAAGTCTGTCCTTACCTACCTCTCTGATTTACGTATCTACCACTTCTTCTCCTCTCCATTTTGATTCAATAATCTCCATTTTGATTCAATAAATTGCTCTTCACACTCTTTAAGCATACAAAACAGACACTGCCTTTTCAATAGCTGCCTCTCTCTAATGAAAATTTCCCACAGGTAATGACATGACTGCTTCACTCACATCTCTCTGATCTTGATGGTAGTATTTTTCTGGTGAATCACTTCAACTTATAATTATCCCTGATTACTGATTTCTTTTTGCTGTTGCTTTGTTGCTAAGGCTTCGCTGGGGCTTTGTGTCTGCACAATTCCACTACTACCCAGTGCTTCAAGGCTATCTCTCTTTGGCTCTCTGTCTCTATTTTTTTTTTTCGTCAGAAGGTGAGGTATGATAGATAGATAGATAGATAGACAGACAGACAGACAGACAGATAGGTAGATAGAGAAAAGAAGATACCACATCACTGTTTGCTCCTGAATCTTCCTCTTTGAATGGTGTGCCCTATGGTGGCAGGGAAAAGTCGAAGGGCTGGGAGGGGCTAGTTTGTAAGTCTCAGACCAGGACCACTGAGCATGGTGAATTATGCACTGTAATGAATAAGATTCTGATTCCTGAGCCCAATTTTTTACTTTTTAACTCCTATTTTATTTATTTTTAAACTTAATGTATTTATATCATTTGACAGAACAGAGAGAAATTGAAAGGGAAGGAAGATAGAGAGGGAGAGATAGCGAGGCATATATGCAGCATTGCTTCACCACTCATGAAGCTTCCCCCCCTACAAGTGAGGACCAGGGGCTTGAACCCACATTTGTACACAATGTTATACATGCACTTAACCAGGTGCACTACCACCTGGCCCCTGAATTCCAGTCTCTATCTCTCTCTCCCCCGCTTGCCCTAGCTCATTCTAACATTCTGTCACTTTATTTTTAAATGAACTTTTGTTAGTTTCTATGCTCTCTCCAAGTGTAAACTTTCACAAGGATTGCTGTTTTGTCTGTTTTATCTATTTCTGCATCTCTGGTACATTTGCAGGATAGTTAAAGGAATCAATTTTATAACCTAGTTATTAAAAATGACCCAGAACTGGATTTTTATTTTCTTAAAAAGTGAGGTAACAATTAGCTACGATATTTTAAAGCCTCATTTTGTTAAACAAAAATGTAAGTTTTTTTTTAATAATTGTAGTGTCCTCAGTGTTATAATGTCAAGTTTGTATTATTAATCATCGTATGGTTCAGCTAGGTTGTTAGTTAACATACATTTTGAAGTCAAATATTTTTAATTTGATTATTCTGTATATCCTTCCATATAATATAGTATTAATAACTATTTGCCCAGCAGCACATCTCATTAAGTGCATACATTGTCATGCACAAGGAAACAGGTTGGAGCCCAGGCTCCCCACCTTCAGGGATAATGCTTCATGAGTGGTGAAGTAGGTCTGCAGCTATCTATTTCTGCCCTTTTCTATCTCCCCCTCTTCTCTCAATGTCTCTCTGTACTATATAATAAAAATAAGAAAGAAAGAAAGAAAGAAAAAAAAAAAAGACTGCTGGGAACAGTGAATTCATACTGCTGGCACTTCTTCTTCTTCTTCTAGCGTTTGCCCTTCTTCCATAGCCAGTCAAAAGGTCAGGTTGAAAGCTGTCAGGAGCTGCTTGTTGCTGGCTTTGAAAGTGACTGGGATCCATGTGGATTCAGTCGGCTAGGAAGGATCGTCAGTTTCCCCAATGAGTGGGTACTCACGGGATGCACCACGAGAAGGTCGATCCAAACCCCAGTGATAACCCTGGTGGCAAAAGACAAAACAAAACAAAAACACATGTCTTCTGTTGTGTAGGACAGAAGAGCAAGGCTTCTATTTTTTGGAATAGAACGTGTCTTCTGTTTTTATTTTTGACATTACATTATTTTTCTTATATAAATTCAAACACATGTTTGGTCTAGTGTTTACCATTTTATCACTATATACATATCATGTTTTGCCCCATATATGTTCAATTCTTTTTATCGTAACTTAGCCGTTTTTTACTTTTCAAAATAATTCATGACTGTTTTAAAAGGTATATAGTATAGAAGTGCATAAAATTGCAAATTAAATTCCTTTTACTTCATACAGATCCATACAGCCATTTAGTACATATAATTTTTACCAGTACACACTGTATATGATTTAATTAATACTACTGTGCTGTTGATAATTTGTTTTATATGTTTATTTAACTTCATTGATATAGTAATTTTATTTACTCATTAACATTTTAATATTGAATCTACCCAGATAACACATTTTGAAAAGCATAACTTTTGAGCTACAATCATTTGCACTTTGCAATAATTCTTCTGAATTGAGACTTTATGCTTTTTAAAAAAATCCTATACTTATTAAGGAATAATAACTAGCATTGAAGAAATTTAAGTCTTTAACATATTGATTGTTATTGTTGGATCTGATGTCCCTTTGAATTTTATAAATCTTTTTGTATATATTATGTGCAAATATTAAGTTACAGGTATGGTTAATTTAGGAGTTATCTGAACATACATCCTAAACAATTCTATGTTGATGGATATTGTGGTAACTGTGGGAAGAAATTGTCCTATGGTATTTGTCAACAACTATGAAAACTGTGAAGACTAGAAAACTAGTATAAAGTATAAGTAAACTCTTTTTACAAGTGCCTATATAGGATGAGTGAGAAGAAATAACTCACAAATAGTATAGCCACGAGCAAGTCATCCCATCTTTTCTTTCATAAAAACAAATGTCACCATAGATCAGAGCTCTGCCAGTATTTCATATATTCAGTGTATAATTTTTCCTCTTCTATTCTTTGGGACTGAAATTACTTTAGAGAGTAGTTAGAGAAAATTGAAAGTGTTTTAGAACATGTAGGAATAAAAAGTTCAGGCTGCAGTGAAAACTTTAATAACTTGTGAATTATATTATCTGTGAAATAACAATAGCTGACTAACTCAGCTGTAAGCAGAATAAAAGCCTCCTTTTCTTAAAAACATTAAAAATAATCAGTTTCTCTTTAGAGTCATGATCATCTTTAGATTTCCAAGGTTCACTGTTTGTTTTTAGTGAGTTATAGTTTAGATAAAATAAAAGCATTGTCTTTAAAAGAGTCTGGAGTTCAAGTACCAGTTTCTAATGTGTGAAGTGTATTTCTATTGGCTCATATTGGGAAAGGAATTTAGTTTATATGTATTTAACACTGTTCTTAGAAACTGATACATGTAGACTTGATTTTCAGATTAAGAAAAGACTTTATGTATTATGTGTTATTGCTAATGTTGCCCTTTTGCTGTAAAGTTATTACATCATGCATAAATAATATGCACCTTATTTATGAGATTCAAAATAGATTTATTATTTTTTTCATTCATACCTATTTCTGCATGTTTTGTGAATCTCAACAAATGATGTCACCATTTATCTGGATGTACGAACCAAGATTCAGAGTCATTTTTGTTTCCTTTTCCTCTTTAGTTCAGATGATAGTTTCTCACTGTTTCTTCCTTAACATGATAGTATAACATTCTTTGTTTACTGTTTTAACTATGGAGTCTGGAACAGTATCCAGTATAAAGTTTTGCAAATATGTATTAAATAATTGATGATATCATATAACTATGATATGCATTTAATTTTTTATTTTTATTAGTGATTAACATTGATTAAAAGAAAATAATGATTTGAGGAGATGCCACAGTATAGCTCCACCATCTGTAGAATTTTCCCTGGTGTTTATAAAGCTCCCACATGGTGTTGTGGCTTTTGGTTTTGAGGATGTTAAGGAGTGTGTCCTACAGGGAGAATTCACCTGTAGCCTCAAATAGTATGACTATATGACAAGGACAATAGAATGATGAAAAAAGGAAACATAATTAAAACAAATATAAAATAAGCTCTCTTTAGAAATTGAGGTAACATGAGTGTATAGTCCTATGTAAATTTCAGGTATAGAGTTTCTCTCCTCTAAAACATTATATGGATGGGTTCTGGAATCCTGGTGTATTATGGAGCAAAAGGGCCTAGATTGGGAGAAAGAGGGTTTTGCCTATTCTGGGGACCTGAGAGGTTGTACTTAGTTGTTAATAATTGTGTAATAAACGGTTAGTTCTCCTTCCAATAAAATTAAAAGAAAATATAATAAACAAAGTGTATACCATAGCATGTTCACCACCAAAATTATAGCTACCATCTACTGACTTCTAAGGGACCTTCTATCCTATACACCCCTACTACTACATCCTTGCCTCTTTTGTAACCAACCATTCTTTTATCAGAAGCTAAAGAGTTGCTTTTGTTTGCTCTGTTCTTTATATTCTTCACAAAGGTGAAATCATGCAGTATTTGTCCTTTTCCCTTTGACTAGCAGAATCCCTTCATTTTCCATCCATATTTTATCAGACAGTAGATTTCATACACACACACACACACACACACACACACACACACACACACACGAATAATATCCCATTGTGTTTATGTCTTATATGCATCCATTCAACTGCCAATGGGCCTTTAGGTAGTTGTGTATTGGTTGTTGTGATAAAAGATGTGTGTACAGTTTTTT